>NC_079450.1:56793229-56830729 GCF_903798145.1 Danio aesculapii | reverse complement strand
TTAGGATCCGTTTGAAACTCTTCAGAACTGCTGGCATGAGTGGACTCCAACCAAACTCTCAGTGTTTTTCAGAAGCTTCCAACATCACACACGGTTTAATTGTGAAGGGGGACCAGAGGAACATGCAGATAAACTACAAAACACAACAGCACCAGGATCAGAGCGCTGATTAGTCAATGAAGCATGGAAATAATCTCAGCGTTCAAATCAAAGAAGTTACAAATAACTGCTTAAGATGATTACCCTTTCGCTCAAAGCCAGCTGTAATTGAAAAGGAAACTTGTTCTGCAGCTATTTTTGTCCCCTTCTCAAGTCTTGACTGATAAACGCGGGGTAAAACAGAGGAAACGCGTCCCCTGGTGTTTCGGCTGGCTCCCCTCACAGAACTTCCCTGGATGTCCTTGTAAATGCAATAATTAAAATGATTACCGCTGTGAATATAAATGTGGCTCCATCATAAACAGAGCGGAGGGAGGTTTCATTTATCTGCTAATCACCTGAACACACACACACACCGCTCACCTTCAAAGACAGACTCCAAGCCAGAACATGCACACACACATGCAAACACACACAAAACACTCTCACACACACATGTAAACACACATTTACACAGCATTTTAGACAGTGAAGGTTATGTTGTCATGACATTTTGCGAATATATAAGTGTATGAAAGTGTTTTGGGGTCAGAACACGCGTGTAGTTTCAGACTTTCATCTTGGTGTGTTTGTTCGCACCCATCTCACAGTAAAAGTGCTTCATTATCTGCTGTTTATATAATTATGTTGTACTTAATAAAACACTTTGAAACACGCCAGAGAACAAAGCAGCCGTGGGTGTTAGAGACGCCTCCGCATGCGCTCAGACACGCTCGAACAATACTGCGTTCACCAGTGTTTACACAGCATTACTCAGCAGAGCTCTCCAATGTTCATCTGCTGTCAGTCTTACAGGACACATGGAGATCCTGCTGAGCCACGGGCAGGTCTGCGCTTGTGTGTGTGTGTGTGTGTGTGTGTGTGTGTGTGACAGAGAGAGAGAGTGTGAATGTATATGAGAGAAATTGAGTGTGTGTGTGTGTGTGTGTGTGTGTGTGTGTGTGTGTGTGTGTGTGTGTGTGTGTGTGTGTGTGTGTGGGTGTGTGTGTAACAGAGAGACAGTTGGAACATATATATGAGACAGAAAGTGTGTGTGTGTGTGTGAGAGAGAGAGAGAGTATGAACATATATATGAGACACAGAAAGTGTGTGTGTGTGTGTACTCATGCAAGTGTGTGTGTTCAGTGCAGTGTGCTTGTCTTTGTGTGGGTCACTGTAATGTAAACCCAATGCGTGTGTGTCTGTCTGTGTGTTTGTGTGTGTGACTAAGACTGAGCCACAGATATAAACACACACACTGCAGCGCTGAGATTAACCACAAAGTGCCTCAATTAATCCACCTGAAGTGACACGGATCTGAATAGAGGAGAAGAAAACACACACACACACACACACACACACACACACACACACACACACACACACACGCACACACACACACACACACACAGTTCTCAATCATGACGCTGGAAGAAATTAAATTGACCTCTCAGGATTCAATTAAACACAACAGGACACACAGAGAGTCTGAGGCGTGTGTAAAGACGGTGGAAATCTCGACAGCACCTTCTAACTCCATTATAACTGCTCATAATAACAGAGCGCAAGCTATATTAGCCATAAAACCACAAACAACTACATTTCCCATGATGCTGTTCAGAGCAATCCACCAATCAGAGAGTCGCAGTGAGGAAAGTGCGCATAAAGAGATCTGTAGCTCCGCCCACTGCAAAGAAATGCTGCAAATGATGAAATCAAGTCGTTATAAAGTCTGGAAATAGGACAATATTTGTATGAAAATGCATTTTCTTTTGCAATGAACTGTAAATAAACTGCACACGCACCATTTTAATTGGATTTGAAGCATTTCCATCCAGTGCTGGATAATCAATTATTATAAAGAATCTGAGTTAACTATTAACTTAAGCAGAGTCTGAGGCCACAGATTTTTAGTCCATCTATTTATTTACTTAAATAAATCTGTATATTAATTCCAGTAATATTACTGAATAATATACAAATGTTAATGTTATATACAGTATGATAACTTCTGATCTCAGTGGATTACATGAGAGAGCTATACTGCAGCTTCATGTTTAAATCTGGAAATCATTGTCTTGCACAGTGTTTATATTTCATACTATGGAAGTTAATGGTTACAGGTTTCAAACATTCTTCGAAATATCTTCTTTTGTGCTTAACAGTAAAAAATAAACCTATAAAGGTTTAAAACCACTTGAGGGTGAATAAAAATTAGGGTAAATCTTCATTTCAGGGTGAACTGTCCCTTTAAATCCTCTATCCATAATGTTTGGATAGGATAGTGTTTATATTCTCTTCTATGGAAGTCAATGGTTACAGATTTTCCACATTCTTCAAAATATATTCTTCAATTCTGGGCGAACTGTCCCTTTAAATCTACTATCCGTAATGTTTGGCTAGGAATTACAAGCCGAGGCAAACACAATGTAAAGCATGCATCACATCTGTCAGGTTAATCATGAGGGAATTAGGAGAAATATAATAATCCCTCTCAAATTTCAGCCGTTGGATAAAGGTAAGTACATCTATTGGAATCAAAAGCCATGTTAGATTCATACGGCTCATTCATTTCTTGCCGAAAACCCCCTTGATTTTCAATGTGGAGCCAGTTTTAGCATCATATGGGCTGGCATTGGCTCTGCGTTTAACAGACACGTCTAATGGGTCCCTGAAGGATGCTGTGTTTGAAACAGAACGGGCTAACAAAAGCATAAAGGGTTAATTTAGCTTGGCTCAGGTGAGTTAATTATTCTTTCTGCCCAGTTCACTGCACATCCATAATGATTATTAACTAGCTTAAAATACTCTAGGAGCACTGGGAGCTTACGGATAACACACACACACACACACACACACACACACTCACTCAGAGGGGGATCATTATTGTAATGAGAGAGCTGTAAAAGTCTCCAATCACACACTCAGTCTCCACAGTAATCTTCAGGGACTGGAGGGTCAGCGGCGTCTCTGCGGATGGGCGCTGATTAAAGCACATTCATGCATGGACCCAGACTTCAGTGTGCGCTTAAAGACTGGGATAATGGCTGTTTAGCTATTCTGATTCTGGATCACAGCACTGCTCCAGCAGACACCACAGAGAGGATGGAGAGCTGTGATAAAGGGACCCGATTCTGACAGTATTTACTCACGCGCATCTGATTGTCTGTGTTCCCTGAGTCACAAATAAAAAAAATCTAGTCAGCTGCTCTGAAAGTGAATGAGAACTGAGCTCAAAACAATATGGATTCTTGTACTTTATTATTATAGTCGGCATGAAATGGAAGATTGTCTTTTTGCCTCTCTTGTAATGTACTTCTACTTGAACTGGCCCTGAAATTAGAAAAAAAAAGGAGGGCGGTGCATCATTACGTCCTTTAGGAATCGATTGGATTGTTTGAAGATGGGTGTGGCTAACAAAATGGAGAAAGATTTACGAACGGATGAAGGTAGAGTCCTGCCCTAAATGACTGATAGCCCCACCCTAAATGTCTGATAGCCCCGCCTTAAAGAAACAATAGTCCTGCCCTAAATAGCCCCATACTAAATGTCTGATAGGCCCGCCCTAAAGAACCGATAGTCCTGCCCTAAATGACTGATAGCCCCACCCTAAATGTCTGATAGGCCCCCCCTAAAGAACCGATAGTCATGCCCTAAATGACTGATAGCCCCACCCTAAATGTCTGATAGCCCCGCCTTAAAGAAACGATAGTCCTGCCCTAAATGACTGATAGCCCCACCCTAAAGAACCGATAGTCCTGCCCTAAATAGCACCATCCTAAATGTTTGATAGGCCCGCCCTAAAGAACCGATAATTCTGCCCTAAATGATTGCTAGCCCCACTCTAAATGTCTGATAGCCCCACCTTAAAGAACTGATAGTCCTGCCCTAAATGACTGATAGCCCCGCCCTAAAGAACCGATAGTCCTGCCCTAAATGATTGATAGCCCCACTCTATAGAACCGATAGTCCTGCCCTAAATGACTGATAGCTCCGCCCTAAAGAACCGACAGTCCTGCCCTAAATGACTGATAGCCCCACCCTACATAACTGATAGTCCTGCCCTAAATGACTGATAGCCCCACCCTATATGATTGATTACCCGCTCTAGAAGACTCATTGCTCCGCCCTAAGTGGTTGATAGACCCACCCTAAATGACAAATAGCCCCGCCCCTAACTATTGATAGAAGACATTTCATGTGACCCAAAGTGAAAATAAGTCGTTTTGAGGGCGAAGGGATGGTTATGATTTTTTATTAAAGATTCTGAAGGCAAAATAATTTTTAGAAATTAATGAAATGCACAGATACATAATTTATAAGAAGCACTCAGTATTGAGCATCATTACCTAATATTGAAATAATAATTGGGGTGTGGTTAAGAATTTTGTTGTTTGTTACTGTAGACAGATGGATGGATGGATGGATGGATGGATGGATGGATGGATGGATGGACGGACGGACGGAGATAGATAGATAGATAGATAGATAGATAGATAGATAGATAGATAGATAGATAGATAGATAGATAGATAGATAGATAGATAGATAGATAGATAGATTAATCTATGATTTTTAATGCCATTTAAAAAAAAATGATTCTCAAGAGTTGAGTATTCAGTAGACTGATTATCAGATATTAGTCAAACATAGCTTTCTTCAGCAAACTGTAATAATTCTCATATCTTTACTGTATAAGTAAAACCTACAAAACCTACAGTAGATTAACCTTCTACTGTAGGTTTGACACCTATGACCAGACACCTCACACCCACCCGGACCATCTCCCTACACAGCCATCAACACCACATCAACACAGCCCGGACCATCGCCCTACACGGCCATCAATACCACATCAACACAGCCCGGACCATCGCCCTACACAGCCATCAACACCACATCAACACAGCCCGGACCATCGCCCTACACAGCCATCAACACCTCCAGCCATCTTCCTCTCCCCCCCTGCTCTTCAGATCAGTGAGGAAAATGTGCGTCAGATCTTCAGTAAACAGAAGAGAAGGAAAGCACCAGGGCCAGATGGTGTCTCACCAGCCTGTCTGAGAACCTGCGCTGACCAGCTGGCTCCCATTTTCTCCCATATCTTCAATAGATCACTGGAACAGCGCAAAGTTCCATCCTGCTTTAAGCGCTCCACCATCATCCCAATCCCAAAGAAGCCAAAGATCACAGGACTCAATGACTACAGACCTGTGGCCTTAACATCTGTGGCCATGAAGTCATTCGAAAGACTGGTGCTAGCATATCTGAAGGACATCACTGGACCCCTGCTGGACCCCCTGCAGTTCGCCTATAGAGCAAACCGGTCTGTGGATGATGCAGTCAACATGGGACTGCATTATACCCTACAACATCTGGACAAACCAGGGAACTACGCAAGGATTCTGTTTGTGGACTTCAGTTCTGCCTTTAACACCATCGTCCCATCACTGCTTGAGTACAAACTGGCCCAGCTCTCTGTTCCTAGCTCTGTCTGTCAATGGATCACCAGCTTTCTGACAGATAGACAGCAGCTAGTCAGAATGGGCAAAATCACATCCGACAGCCGCACCATCAGCACTGGTGCCCCCCAGGGATGTGTTCTTTCTCCACTGCTCTTCTCCCTGTACACCAACGACTGCACTGCAAAAGACCCCTCCATCAAACTCATTAAGTTTGCAGACGACACTACTGTTATCGGCCTCATCCAGAACGGTGACGAGTCTGCATACAGACAGGAGGTGGAGCGGCTGGCGTTATGGTGCAGATACAACAACCTGGAGCTGAACACGCTCAAAACAGTGGAGATGATAGTGGACTTCAGGAGAAACCCCCCTGCACTCCCCCCACTCACCATCATGAACAGCACTGTGGCTGCAGTAGAGTCATTCAGGTTCCTGGGCACCACCATCTCTCAGGATCTGAAGTGGGACACTCATATAGACTCTATTGTGAAGAAAGCCCAGCAGAGACTGTACTTCCTTCGTCAGCTGAGGAAGTTCAACCTGCCACAGGAGCTGCTCGTACAGTTCTACTCAGCTGTCATCCAATCCATCCTCTGCACTTCAATCACCGTCTGGTTCGGCTCAGCTGCCAAAACTGACCTCCGTAGACTACAGCGAATAGTCCGGACTGCTGAACGAATCACTGGCACTACCCTTCCTACACTTCAAGAACTGTACTCTTCCAGAGTGAGTAAAAGGGCTCGCAAAATCACTCTGGACGCCTCACACCCAGCACACTACCTGTTTGAACTGTTACCGTCTGGTCGGCGCTTCAGAGCACCGAGCACAAAAACAGCCAGACACAGGAAAAGTTTCTTTCCTCAGGCTGTCTACCTTATGAACAGTTAAATATTCCCCTACTGTGCAATAAATATGTGCAATACTTTCTCATACGCACTTGTACACAGCACCTTATATCAATATACAATGCAATACTTTCTACATTCGCACTTGTACACAGCACCTTGTAACCTGTATATTTATAACAATCTGTACACACAACTCAACATCCAGGTTTCTTCACTAACCGCATCTGTTTAATGTTCATCATTTTTTATTATTATTATTTTATTTTTTCAGATTATTTTGTGTTGTCACATGTCACTTTATGTACACTGGAAGCTTCTGTAGCCAAAACAAATTCCTTGTGTGTGTGAAGCACACTTGGCAATAAAACCGATTCTGATTCTGATTCTGATCTTTTTTGTCAATACATTTTCAGTACTTATGCTATAACCTGAAATTTAGCAAATGTGGATTTTAGTAGGATTTACTCACTTTCCTTCAGCTTATTAGTCTCTGCTTTATCTTTGCGTCGATGCTCACTCCTGCTTTCGCAAATGCGCAATATCACTCAGCATTTCCGAGCACAGTGCCAATGGGCTCAATGCACAGCTAGAGTTTTAAAGCCAACGATAAACTTCCGGTGAAAGCTTAATGTGACTATTTTCAATTTCACAAGGTTGTTTTTACAGCATCAGTGTTGTGATGTAATTACAATACATTCAGTTAAATGGACTTCAGCATTCATTTAGTTGTTCAAGCGTAAAACGAGATGAAAGACTGTGTAACCGCTAGCGCCATCAGTAGCAACAGGCTAGTGCAGAAATTCCATTGAAAATACTGGGGTAAATTAAACTGTCATATTTTAAAGACATGGCAGGGGGAAATATAATTTAATGCAGTGTTTATTGTCCGATCTGAGACCCACTTCATATCGTGTATCTAACAGGCAGTGAAGATCGCTGATTTTTAAAGAAATCAGATCTTAACCGTGACACTTTTATAATGGAACCGGAAGCCGTTGAGCTGCCTGGCTAAAAATTAAAAGTCCGTGTGCCTAAAGCCTACCGACAAGAGCTGTGAAGTAAAAATGATTCACTAAAAGCGCAAAATCAGCCTGGAGTCTGAATCAAAAAAGGCCACTTGACGTAACTCAAAGCTACGAAAACACGTCTTTCTAACTTGTCCCAATCTTTACTCGACACTACACTTTCGCGCTCATGTGAGTTTTACTGAACGTTAAGCGAATCAGGTTTAAATGAATCGTTTTATTTGTTAATGACTCGTTTGAACCGGATCTTCTGATGAATCATTTGCTGTCCGTCAGAGCCTTTTACTTTATTTCTTTGTTTATTCAGAATACTCTATATTTTTTTTCTCGTTATTTCGTTGTCAGTGTTGTTTAACTAATTAGCGCGTCCAGAATATTCTGGGTTGATCACGTTATATGCGCTGCGACGAAAGAAACCCACGCGACTGCCTTGTGAACTACTTCAAGGTGAGTAAACAATAACACAAATCTTTATATTTGTATGAACACACTTCTCTAAATAATGGTCAGATATCTGCTCAGTGCCCTGAAATCATGAAATAATCTGTTGAGCTCAGGAAAAAAAATTATATGTACAAATAAACGATTAATATTGACCTAGCATGTCTATTTTGAACAGTTATACTTAGTGTTAATTAACTTAATCACAAATATAGTGATTAGTATTTTATTAATAGCTATATGAACTAATATTACAGCGTTGATCGTGAATGACTGGAAATTACACACGTTTTACAGTTTTTTATTTTATAATTTTAAATCAAATTATTGGTGATATGAGCTTTAAATATTAACAGCTTTGTCATTGTCAATGATTATTTAAAATGTAGTTTCTTCCACATACCATAATAATTCACTTTTTGGAAATCAAAATAGGTCCTCTATAGAACTATTATATTTATAAAGGGTAATATTTTATGAAATATGAAATATGGGGTGTTAAAATAGTGAAGAGAGAAAAGAAGCTGATTAGTTTACCATCGCTATCCAATTAGTTAATTGTAAAGTTAAGTTTGGAAAAAATGTTGCATCATTCATTTGTCTACACTAACTGGCCACTTTATTAGGTACACCTTACTAGTACCGGGTCGGACCCCCTTTTGCCTTCAGAAATGCCTTAATCCTTTATGTAAGAGACTCAACAAGCTACTGGAAATATTCCTCAGAGATTTTGCTCCATATTGACATGATAGCATCACGCAGTTGCTGCAGATTTGTCGGCTGCACATCCATGATGCCAATCTCCCGTTCCACCACATCCCAAAGGTGCTCTATTGGATTGAGCTTTGGTGACTGTGGAGGCCATTTGAGTACAGTGAACTCATTGTCATGTTCAAGAAACCACACAGCTGGAACCAGTCTGGCCATTCTCCTCTGACCTCTGGCATCAACAAGGCATTACCACAGAACTGCCTCTCACTGGATATTTCCTCTTTGTCGGACCATTCTCTGTAAACCCTAGAGATGGTTGTGCGTGAAAATCCCAGTAGATCAGCAGTTTCTGAAATACTCAGAGCAGCCCGTCTGGCACCAACAACCATGCCACGTTCAAAGTCATTTAAATCCCCTTTCTTCCCCATTCTGATGCTCGCTTTGACCTGCAGCAGATCGTCTTGACCATGTCTACATGCCTAAATGCAGTGAGCAGCTGCCATGTGATTGCTGTCAAGCAGTTGGGCAAGTGTACCTAATAAAGTGGCCGGCGAGTGTATTTATATAAGTATGTGTGTTCAGGACACAAAACAATATAAACAACATAATGTCTTGTGTATGACCGTGAAAACACTGCTCATTTTTTTTTTTGGATTGTTCATCATTGATGTGCTCCCAACCCTCACATAAAATATATAAACCCTTTTTTTTAACCATTACTTGTTTGAATTTGTTGACAGGCAGATGCGGATATACTTAAAATTAACTGAAAATTAAAAAAAAAAAAAAAAAAATAAATAAATACATAAATAAACAATGCACCAGTGCTGGTTTTCTCTATGCATTCAGTGTTTTACTGTCATGATGCTCTTTTTAAATTATACATATTGTATTGTGTTTCTCAGAGCTTGAAGACATCAAACATCATCTTAATGCAGAATGGAGACTCCTTTGGTGTTAAAGCAGAATATTATATAAAGGTGAGTGAACAATTACAGTCATCGCTTTGTCTTGAATGAAGGTTTTGGATCATGACCTGGTAAAATGCCTGATTTCATGTAAAGCAGCTTCTGGAATGTTAAGAATCCGGGGTGATTCTGTCAGTTTCGAGAAGACCAGGTCATGCTTTCAGAGATCTGCACCTCTGAATATCATCTTCCACAATTAACACATGAGGTGTAATGGACAGCGCTATCAGCAGTGCAGTGCGCCCCTGACAGGCTTCATGATTAATTACCGCTCAGATCTCTAAGCTTTCCAATTTCCTCTGGCTCTGAGTGCAGGGCTGTAGGTGAGAGTACAGCACCTCCGCTTACTGCTCTCGCTCCTCAAATGCTGGAGGTTTAGTCTAGTGTTTTCAAGGTGCTTAGATTTGAAAGAAAGAGCTTGAAACTGCTTAAAATGCTGTTGATTTCATAATCATTTATCTTGCTGAAAAGGGAGTAATCATTGACTATAAAATAAATGTGTGTAGTATCCAATACTATACTAACATGCTGTACAATACCATACCATACAATAATATACAGTACTATATACTTTATTATGCTATACTACATTATACTATGCTATAACATACCACAAAGTACTATACTATACCATACTTTAATGTACTATACTATAGCATACCATACTACACCATACCATACTATACCATACCATACTATGCCATACCATACTATGCTCTAACATACTAAACTGTACTATAAGATACCTATAAGATACAAAGCCATATGAAACTATAATATACAATACTGTACTTTATACTATACCATACTATACTATAACATACTGTACTGTACTATAAGATACGATACTGTAATATACAATACTAAACTATGCTATAATATTTCATACTATACCATATCGTACTGAACTAAGCTATACTATACCGTACTATACCATACTATACAATACTGTACTATAATATAATATACTATACCACAACATACTATGCCATGCTATGCTATAACATATTATACTATGAGATACCATACTATACTTTACTACTACACTATACTACTCTATACTATGCCATGCTATGCTATAACATACCATACTGTACTGTGCTATAAGATACGATACTTTAACATACAATACTAAACTATGCTATAATATACCATACTATACCATACCATACTGAACTAAACTATACTATACCGTACTATACTACACTATACCATATCATACTATACTATACAATACTGTACTATAATATACTATACCACAACATGCTATAACATACCATACTATACTCTAATACTTTTACTGAACTAAACTATACTATACTTGGCTACACTTTACTACGCTATATCCCATACTACACTATACAGTACTAAACTGTAATATACAACACTATACTGTACCAAAGCATACTATACCATACTATACTGTACTATACTACATTATACTATACAATACTATACTGTAATACACAAGACTAATACTGTACCACGGCATGCTATAACATACAATGCAATGCTATAGCATACCATACTATACTATACTTTATTATACTACACTATTCTATACCATACTATACAACACTATACTGTAATATACATGACTATACTTTACCACAGCATACTATACCATACTGTACTATTACATGCCATGCTAATCTTTAGTATAAGATACCATACTATACTGTACTATACTACTCTATATTATACCATACCATGTTATAACATGCCATACTTTACTGTACTGTACTATGCTATAATATAAAATGCTACACAATACCATACTATACTATACTATACTATACTATACTATACTGAGACTGTACTACACTATACTGTACTGTACTGTACTATAGAATAACAAATGACAATATATGCTATAACAAACGTCATCTACTATAATGTGATGTTATAATTATGTGTTGTCACACTTTAAAAGTGCAGATTTGTTTTATGCATCTAGAAAGGGTTTGAAAGTGTTAAAAAATAACTTTGGAAAGGTGTAAGAATCTTATACGTCCCCCAGGGCATCACATCAGAATCAGCCCAACAAAACAAAACATAAAATGTCTGCCATAACACAGCACACGTGCAGTATTCCTCATCTGTCTGTGAATTTTAACTACCGCTTATATTCACCAATGCAGGTGAGATAAACTGCAGCTTCTTTTTTTTAAGCTCCATATTAAGTTTAATTTATTATTTGCGAGAGCTTTATCATGGAGTTTACGATCAGAGTCCTCTTCATTAATCACGGCCGGGTGTTCATTTATCCGCTGATATCCGCCGGGTCCTGGCACTGATGTACATATGGCTCTGTTTATCATGAGCGCAAAAGGAGGGGAAAGTTGGATGAGATATGGGAGAAAAGATAAGTTTATCCCCGCGTACATTCAGAACACTCACTGAAGTATTTTTATTAGCAGATGTTTAGCCGTGTCAGATACATTTCTGTTCATTCTCAAGCACTCCCGCAGTTGCGTTACACATCTCATTTAAAGGGGCAGTTCACACAAAAATGGAAACGACCTCATCATTTACTTTCCCTCATGTGTTTTTCTTCTGTTGTGCACAAAAGAGAATATTTTGATGATATGATGTAATCAGAATATCATCTTCTGTGTTCAACAGAAGAAACTTGAATAGGTTTTGAACAAGTGAAGGGTGAGTAAATGATTATTTTTGGGTGAAATATCCCTTTAAATTAATGTTTGTAATGGACACAGAATCATCATTGCATTATTTCACCTTATATGGATTACATACTTCACTGGTCTGCATTTCTGTCTGTCTAATTGAATTAAGTATATTATATAATCAAAAAAAAAATGTTGGGTTGTTTACTTAGCATAGTGTTGGGTTAAATATGGCAAACCCAATAGTTTGGTTAAAAATGTGATTTTTAAATTCATTAAAAAAAAGTAGACGACACTGTGATTCAGTGGTTGGCGCAGTCGCCTCACAGCAATAAAGTCACTGGTTGGAGTCTCTGCTGGGTCAGTTGGTGTTTCTGTGTGGAGTTTGCATGTTCTCCCCGTGTTGGCGTGGGTTTCCTCCGGGTGCTCCGGTTTCTCTCACAGTCCAAACACATTGGCGGTAGAGTACGAGTGTGAATAAATGTGTATGGGTGTTTCCTAGTACTGGGTTGCAGCTTGAAGGACATCCGCTGTGTAAAACATATGCTGGAAAAGTTGGCAGTTCATTCCACTGTGGCGACCCCTGATAAATAAGGGACTCCACATGCAAACTCCACACAGAAATGCCAACCAGCGACCTTCTTGTGAGGCCACAGTGCTTCTCAAGTTAAAACAAAATAATATTATTACTTGATCTAAGAATTGTTAGATATTTGGACAAGAAACGAGACGATGGAATAGTCGGTGGTTCATTCCACTGTGGCGACCCCTGATAAATAAATGGGCTAAGCTGAAGGAAAATGAATGAATGAATAATGTAAACACAAGCACACAATTAGTTTTTATATTCTGCAGCTATTCTAGAGAAATAGTGTTGTGAATTTGGGAAATACAAAACAAAATCAACCTTTATATAGCAGATCTGTCCTCTAATAGGAGTCAGCTCTATCCCTTATACATGTCCATACTGACGTTATTTATTTTTGAATTATTGACGATCTCTGATTTGAGAAAGCAGCGAGACCTTCCCGCACATGCAGGTGCATCCGACACGTATTTGCAGACATTGTCGAACAGCTTCTCGTGTTTAATTTTAACCGTTTTCTCCGCTGTTCTTGTGTAATGAAATCCCCCTCTGGAGACTTTGAGTGTTTTCCGGAGAGTTCCTCGAATGGCCTAATTCTCTGTGAATCAACAATGCTTTGTATGAAGTGGGATTCCCCATGCAGCCCTCGCTCGGCCCTCCCGCAGGCGCAGAGATGCAGATTAGCGCAGCGAGTCAATGAAAAATGCATTATTAAAAATAAACTGAGACAGCGGAGGGAAGGCCAACTTCAAAAGGTGATGTTTAGCACCGGCGTAATACAACATGACAGGTTTATAAAACTTGCCACTCACCATTGAAGGGCTGGAAATTGAGTCGGGCAGCGGCGGTAAGCGATGGCATATTCGGCTTAAAAACTGCCTTTAATGATGCCCTTATTGTGTTACCCGGAATGGAAATAAAACTTTAATTCCCTCAGTGAGGAACGATCCTGCATGCTTGAATGTGTTCAGAAGTGGCAGATTCCCATGCGCTCCTGACGCTTTAGGAAATCTCTCTCTCTTTCTCGCTCGTTTTCAGTTTGCAAAGGTAATGAGAAGCTAATGAGGCTTGACTTGAATTTTTTCAGCGCTCCTGGCTGCGTCCCAGAGGGGCTGAAGGAGATGTTTAGTTTGTATTGAAGCCGTGCTGACGGATGGATGGATGGATGCAGGGTTTAGTCTCTGCGTTTGGTCTCCGTTCGCTGCTCATGAGGGTCAGAAACTGAAGGAGAGAGAGAGAAGAGGAGAGGAAATCAGCACTCTTGAAGCTAGATGAAATCCAGACGGCGAGCTCAGGCCGTGTCCACACTTTCATTTAACCCAAGAGGAAAAACCAGCAACAATCAAGAATGCATGATTATATGCTGTCATGGCTTTGCAATCAAAATGTGATTATAATGGAGGTCAATAGAGCAAAAACAGCACCAACACTTAAAGAATGCCGTTTGCTGTTTATTCAAACAACCCTCGTGTGCTGTTGGGTTGTTTTCATCCACTCTGGGATGATTTTGAGTCCTAATTTGGCTTTCAGTGTGTTTCAGCAACTGGGAGGATTTTTTTGCTGACATATCTTATTTTGACACATATTTTGGGATGTTCGAGAAGTTCTTCTGGGTTGAGTTGGTCTCAGTTTGTTCTGTTTCTCTCTATGTTTTTATTATTATTATTATTAATCTTTCTATCTGTGTGTGTGTGTGTTAGGGGTGGGCGGTACACCGGTGTCATAGTCATCACCGGTGTGACAGTGCGCCACGACAAGGATTTTCTAATACCGTCAATACCGTAATAAATCAATTATGCGCCTTGAACGGCTGCATTTACATCAATAATAGCTAATTCTAAATAATAAGGCATTCAATTTTCTTCAAACGTTCAGTTGTGGTCTGAATACATGTCCTTATACTACAGGGCTCGAAATTGCAACCATTTTGGTCGCATGACGCCTGAAATTTAATCTATGCGCCCTCATAATATATTTGGGAGCATTTGTGTGTCTGAATATAATGGTTGTAGTGCAATCTGATTTGATTTTCTCTATAAACTTGCTGAATCGCTCTACCCTGCCGCTGTATTGGTTCATATTAGCTGTCAGTCACTCAACGCTTCCCGCTGTCAGATAACAGGGAGCTTTTGTTACTGCAGGAAATGCAAACGGCTGAAGAGTGAAAAGTGCACAGGTTTGCAAACCTCACCTAAAGTTATAATAATAATAATGGCGCAGATGACAGCGATCATGACATGAGGTAAATGTTGATCCGCCAGCTGAGATCAATCGAGTGTTTTTGGAGAAGGTGCCTGAATCTCGATGCGTTGCATTCACCGCGTGTTCAGCGCAAATGTCCGCTAAATATAAAGTCTAACACTGTACACATCATCGCCAAAGAAACTCACCTTTACTAAGTTTACACTGAAACTACAGCTCATAACAAAGAGCGGTATTGCGCTGGTGGTCATCATGAGAATCCTGCTCTGTCTGCTCATAAATTGGTGCGGCTGACTCGCCTGCTTTATTCCACCAACACAGAGAAATGAAGATCAGCTCATAACGAGACTGAGCATTTACAATGACCCAAACCCAAACTTTTAAAGAGTGATAGAAGTGAGACTTTCTTTTGTCCGTTCTTCCTTGAGATGTAGATTATTTTGCTATTGAAAGTAATACCGTGATATTATACCGTCACCGTTCAAAAGATGAAAAATACCATGATATTAATTTTAGGTCATATCGCCCACCCCTAGTGTGTGTGGAGCACTGGCTGTTGGCAGACCATAATATCACTGTACAATTACAATTGATAACAAAAATAATATTTGTAAATGTAAATTAACATGTAATGCTACAGAAAAATTTAGAAATAACCTTCTTTAACCCCTTTATTTTGATGAATATTCTAGTGGCCTAACGCCCGATTCGCACAGGGCGTGAGCGTCACTTTGAATGAGTGACGTCAAGCATTGGCGAACTGAATTGTGGATCTCTCAGCCCTGCTTCAGTGCTGTTGCTCGCTGCAGAAGTTGGGAGTTTATCAACTTTTCAAGCGCCAGTGGAAGCGTCAGCCAATCAGATCGCTTTATGCAAATACTCCAGCTCAGACAGTAGCCAATTGCCGACTAATTTCATTGGCTGATGCTGCTATAACGATCGCGTCAGCCTCAACTTCAGACACATCCTCAGTCAAGCGTTGACGCTGAAGCCCTTTGTGAATCGGGCATTAGACTTTTGCACAAGACTGTACATGTCCAGGGACTGCAGGTAGACATTTTGGCTAAAGCCTGGATATCTATATCTATATCCTGTCAAATAAGTAAATTCAAATTTAAATGGAGATTACAGCAGCAGGGGCGGGCATGGGACGATAACCGGTTTCAAGGTTTACCACGATTTTGGAAAAGTCAAGGCTTATGGCTTTACTTTATATCCTCAGAAAAGAAAGATCTCCAAAGATGCCTCTTCAAGCTGTACAGAAATCCGTGTGTTTGAAACTAATAGGGACAGCAGAAGTCAAGGATTTATTTTAGTTAATGAGCCTGACATGTTTACTGCTAAGTGGCGCGGTGGGTAACGATGTTGCCTCACAGCAAGAAGGATGCTGATTCGAGCCTCGGCTGGGTTAGTCGGCTTTTCTGTGTGGAGTTTGCATGTTCTCCCCGTGTTGGCGTGGGTTTCCTCCGGTTTCCCCCACAATCCAAACACATGCGCTACAGGGGAATTAATGAACTAAATTGTCTGTAGTGTATGAGTGTGAATGAGTGTGTATGGGTGTTTCCCAGTGTTGGGTTGCAGCTGGAAGGGCATCCACTGTGTACAACATTTGCTGAATAAGTTAAGATAAGGTGACCCCTGATGAATAAAGTGACTAAGCTGAAAAGAAAATGAGTGAATGAATGAATGTTTACTGCTCCAAAATCTTATAAATGTTTCTTAAAATAAACCATACTGTGTTCAATGGGGAATAAAGGCACATTATAGAGCAGTAATCACAACACTGTGATATTCATACCATCAGAATCATACACCAAGACAAATAAAACACATTTCCTCATAAGATTAGTGTATCGTTAGTCATGTCCATGTCAGAATAAACAAATCTCAATCAAATAAATGAATTCAGATGGAGATTTGAGCAGCGGTCAGCTCTTCTGTATGTGCAAATATGAAAAGAAAGGCAGTGAAATCATGCACCGGCAGGCCAGGATGACTTCTTCAGCACAAAGGACAAATTCATCCTTGTGCCGCGTTTTGGGCCGATTTAATGAAGCCGTCCAGACTGATAGACCTGTTAATGAGCTCCACTCCTGCGATGGGAGGAAAAAAAGAGCGATGCACCAGGTAGGCGCCGGCGCCGTGTTGGATCATTAGCGTAATTTAAGCAGAAAAGGCCTTTGTTTCTTGGAGAATTGCCGGGGAGGTTGGGAAGGGACCTGGAGGCCTCTCCAAAGCGTTTTGCTGGCACGCACGTCCAGAATTGATTGTCTTTGTTGTGGTAATCTGAAATTAATTTGCACTTGAACCCATCTTTCTTCCAGGATCAATTTAAAACACGCTTATAATTATGTGAAACCGAGAGCAGACACTGATATGACGAGCCCGAATATTTTAATTCCCCAGGTACTCCACAGCCTTTTTTTTTTTTTTTGACTTATCTTCCGAGGTAATAAAACAAAACGTTCCTCATGCATGGGCTTAAGGGAGAGGTATTTGCCGGAGGGGTAACAGTAATAATCGCTGTATCGCTACACGTTTACTCATGTACCCTCTCAGTAGGTCATCGCTTTCTTTCAAACCGTGCAAAACTTGCGAGCCGAAGCGCAGCGAGGATGATGAATTCTCCTCGGCCTTTTATTCGCCAGCGTTAATTGTAACAGGCATTTAAAATCTATTAGAGACTACCTGCTAATATCAGGGATTGATCTTGGCGGCGCATCGCTCTTGTTCTCAGTTGGAGTTATAACCCTTGTGTGCTGTCTGGGATGTTTTCATCCACCCTGGGCTGATTTTGAGGATTAATTTGGCCACATCTCTCTCTGTGCTTCAGCAATTGCCGTGATTTTTGCTGACAAATCTTATTATGATGCATAATTTGGGAAAATGCTTTTAAATATGTAAGAATACACTCAAATTGACTCCCCTTTGGTGCAGTGTGGTGTGAAAGAGACCCAAAAACGGCAGACAAATGCTATGATGCATCATTTGTTGCCCGTGATCCAGACCAAATGAACCGAACCACAAAGATGTGAACCCTAAATGCCACTTTAAGATGAATACTAGTGTCTTGAAGAATATCTAGTCAGATATTATGTGCTGTCATCATGTTATTAAACTTGATATAATATATTATTATCGGTTATTAAAGCTATTATGATTAGGGATGTGTTAAGAAAAATCTTCTTTACGTTAAACAGAAATTGGGGGTAAAAATATAGAGGAGGGCTCATAATTCAGACTTCATATATCATCACAATGCACAACACTACAACTGTAGATGTGTATAATAACATGAGTGAGTGACTTCTGCATAAACTCTCACTTTACCGCAT
This sequence comes from Danio aesculapii, assembly GCF_903798145.1. Lineage (NCBI taxonomy): Eukaryota > Metazoa > Chordata > Actinopteri > Cypriniformes > Danionidae > Danio > Danio aesculapii. Next base: position 56,812,380 of record NC_079450.1, on the reverse strand, counting down.
CAGAATGTGAGATTTGACAATGACGGTTCATTTCTGATGTGCTGAAACTTTACTATACCCGCAGTCCTCAGGGAGCGACTTACGGCACCTCCGAAGGGTCAAATCACAGTCGAATCCTCTGACAGGGAGAATATCCAGCATCAAAAGCAAGCTCTCTGTCTCATTGAAAACCACCCCCCCAAAAAACACCATCTCTGATCTCCCACCGCAGACTGACAGCTCGCATTACCACAGTCAACAGAATTAAGCAAAAATATATTCATTTGTAATACACAAACACTTCTCGGCATACATAACTCACATTTTGTTCCCACAATTCTTCTGTTTTTGGCTCCGTGTAATCACGCTGAATATGCAGATGCGTTAAATAATTAAACATGGCTCTGTTCGGCTCTTGTACAGCGCACCCCGAATGATTTGTTTAGATTTTGTACCAGTTTTGTTTTTTGTTGCATGTACAGATGAGAAGCTCCCACACACACACACACACACACACACACACACACACACACACACACACACACACACACAGAGGTTTGTGAATTGTGGGGACATTAAATAGGTTTCCAATGTTTTAATACTGTAGAAACTAGAGCTGCACAATATATCGTTTCAGCATGGATAACGCAGTGTGTGCATTCGCAATAGTCAAATCCCAAGTTATGCAATGCGGAGTTGGGATTATTATAGTTAATCAGCAATGAAGAATGCACAGTGTTTGCATGTTACATTACATTTGATCATTCAATAATAGGGGCAGGATAAAATAGCGATGTGCATGAGGTGGCGCTTCTCATAAGGGCGGATCGAACCAAATATCAATGTTGCAATTCTAAGAAATATATATGTGCTGTTAATAAAAAATGCATCGTATAGCTTATTGATGCATTTTTCCCTCTTCATTTACAGATATCATGATATATTGTGGTTGGATGTATCGCTGATATCGTCATATCATTATCGGGAGGCTAAACAACATCATGATGATATCACATCGTATTACTGTACCTGAATATCTGACAATCTTTGCTCCATCTTATTTATTTATTTCAGCAGTTTCTTTGATTCACTCCTCTACAAGATTATTTTAAAGTTAATAGAGCAGTTCAAGTCATCTGCTGAAATTGCATTCATGTAAATGGCAAACAAAATAAAATAAGGTCAGCTTTTTCCTGTATCATGCAGCCTGAGTACAAACTGTATTTCCTATGGCCCTAGCCCAACCCTGTAGACCATTTCAGTGTGATGTCATTGGGCCATGACCATTGTTAAACTACTTCATACCTGTTAGGCCTGACATGATAAGGAATGTTTATATTGTCACAGAAATGGTTGCGATAATTAATGTTATTTTCATTTTGAGATATGCCACTGATTATAGAATGATTATGCAAAAGCAATTAGCAGCTCAGTGGTTAGCACTGTGGCCTCACAGCAAGAAGGTCGCTAGTTCGAGTCCCAGCTGGACTAGTGGTCATTTCTGTGTGGAGTTTGCATGTTCTCCCCGTGTTGGTGTGGGTTTCCTCCGGGTGCTCCGGTTTCCCCCACAGTCCAAACACATGCGCTATAGGGGAACTGATCAACTAAATTGGTCGTAGTGTATGAGTGTGTATTGGTGCTCTAACTTCTTTATTTAATGTCTGGGTAAAAAAAAACAATCTCCATTGAACACAATATACTTTTTTTCTATATTTTATTTTAAGAAACAGTTAACATGGAGCAGTAAACATGTCAGGCTAAATATGCTGCTGTCTTCATTAGTCTCAAACACACTGATTTTGCTGTAAATGGTCCTTTCTCTGCTGGAGATACTGATATAGTTGTAAATAAAATGTACATTTATCATAGGAACGTTGTGACAGGACATTTTAGCTGATTTAAAACTTTGACTTTTCCAAAACCACGTTAAACCTTTAAACCGGTTATCATCCCATGCCAAATGCGCGCACACACACACTCTCAGGTTTGACCACACGTGCTTGTCTTACATCTCGTTGCTCCATTTCCAGGCGCAACGCTTCTGTTTCTGTGGTTGTAGCTTTAAACTCATCTTAACGTTTATCATGTCTGGAGCAGGTCTGCGGAGAACGCATCGAGGTCACGAATTCACCCTGATGATCATGCAGAAACACTGAGCTTACCAAATAAAAGATAACATCTCCCTCTCAGCCTATCGATCGCCTGTTTTCTGGGGCCTTTGTTTCCGCTCGGGGTTCGCCACAGGACGCCAGAATGACACAAAGATTGACACGCGGACCTCCAAATTAACTGCTGGCCTATTAACATGCTAACAGCACATGCTGGAATACTTCTGAAAACAATGGAGGACAGGGGGAGGGTGAGAGAGATGGAGAAGTAGATAAAGAGAGAGAGAGAACTACTGATGTCAACAGCAGCAAAATGTGTATTAGCATATCTGCATGAATGAAGTTGTGCTTTATTTATTTATTTATTTATTTATTTATTTATTTATTTATTTGTTTATTTATTTAATTACTGACCCTTACTGATTTCTTTTTTTTTTATGCATGTCATTTTTAATATTTCACCTCAATATATGATGGAATATTCCAGATTCCATCAGAGCAATTTAAATATTAGCACAAGTGAAGTAGACCAAAAGATCCTCAAAAGCTAGACATGCTGAGATAGATGATGGATAAATAAGAGAGGAAGAACTAAAGTCTGATATCGACAGCAGCAAAGTGTGTATTAGCTCATCTGCATGCATGTATACTTGTGTATTTATTTAAAAACCGACCCTTACTGATTTCATATCTTTTTGCAGGTTTGTTTAAATGTTTCAGATCATCACACTAATGTAAATATTACTCAGAGATAACACAACACATCATGCAGTTTTTTTATTATTAAGGCAAAGCAAAATACAAAACTACACAGGCCTGTGTGAAACAGTGTTTGCACACAGCACACCAGTCCACTTCTGAATAGCTGAGGAAAAACTAAATCAAGGCTTTGGAGTGGCCTAGTCAAAGTCCTGAACCGAATCCAATTGAGATGCTGTGGTATGACCTTAAAAAAGCGGTTCACGCTCAAAAACCCTCCATTGTGGCTGAATTACAACAATTCTGCAAAGAAGAGATGGCTGAAATTACTCCACAGCGCTTGTAACAGACTTATTACAAGTTACTGAAAACATTTGACTGCAGTTATTGCTGCTAACGGAGGTCTAACCAGTGGTTAGGTTCAGGGGGCATTTTCACACAGGTCTATGTAGTTTTGTATGTGTTTTACCTTAATAATGAAAACCTTCATTTCGAAAGTGCATGTTGTGTTTCACACAGAGAAAAGGCTGTTTTATTAAATCAAGAATTTATTATATTTTCTCTACAGTAAAAATGTAATAAATAAAAAATAATGACACACAACTACCCCAAACTTCCTACAAATCACTTTCAACATTATTAGATTCTCTCTCATGTTAAAGTGAATGGGGAAAATTTATTTATATTATAAACTATATATACATTACAAATTGATTAATAACGTTCAATTCACCTACACAAATCATTAATTAATTTATAATGTATATATATATAGTTTATAATATAAATAATCTTTCCCCATTCACTTTAACGTGAGATAGAGTTTTTATTTTTATTTTAACAAAGCGTTAAGAACAGATGAGTACATCAGTGTTTCCCAACCCTGTTCCTGAGGCACACTAACAGTACATATTTTCAGTGTTTCTCTTATCTGACCCATTAACTTCAGGTTTTGGAGTCTCTTCTAATGTTCTGATGAGTTGTTTCAGGTGTGTTTGATTGGGGAGAGGTTTAAACTGTGTACTGTTGGTGTGCCTTCAGGAACAGGGTTGGGAAACACTGGAGTACATGATTAAAATAAATATAAAATTAATTCAGCGAAAGATAAACTTTCTCCCATAACAATACACATCTTCTGATCCAAACTCCAAACATCCTTAAACCTCTCAGCATTGTCCATCGATCTATAATAATTACCTTATACTGTAGGTGTATTCCAGCTTTCATTATTCATTACAAAACAAACAATAGAAGAAGATCATTGCTTTGATTCATTTTCCTCTTTCTCGTAGCATATATTATTTTCGCTTGTCTCAATAATATATGTATATATAAAAATATTATTAAATATTTAAAAAAATAATAATAGTAATAACATTTTTAAAATAATTACTAATAAAATAAACTTTTTACAACAACAGCACATGTAAGAAAAGCAAAACAAAAAACTCTAAATATCCTTAAACCTCTTAACACCACATTATAAATATAATAATTATAGTTAACGTTATATTCTAGATGTTATTATTCATTAAAATATAAAAAAACAACAACAAGAGAACATGGATATCATCGCTTTGTTTCATTTAGTTTCATTTCAGTTGTTATTTTGCTTGACCTAACAAATAATTTAACATTAAATCAAGAATTATCGATCAATGTATAATATAAAATAACATCTTTCCTTTTACCACACACTTTAACTTGTGTGTGTGTATGAGAGAGAGAGAGAGAGAGAGAGAGAGAGAGAGAGAGAGAGACCGTGTGTGTGTGTGTGTGTGTGTGTGTGTGTGTGTGTTAGAGAGAGAGAGAGAAAGAAAGAGCGAGCGAGCAGCAAAACAACCCGCTTAATCTTTTCTCTTATCTGGCAACTGTTGTGAGCCCTTCCAGGCAATTTTCTATTCAGGCTATTGATTTTTATCACCTCTTCTAAACCTCTATGACAGATTATTTTTCAAAGACTAAAGCTACTTTCCCCACTCCTGCGACCCATATATTGCTTCAAATGAATGATAAATAGAGAGAAAAAAACGAACGCTCCACTATTATGCTGAAAAACAGGCTGTTTTTGATTAATCCTCCTGCTGCAGATTAGCTGATTCTCTTCTCCTCCGCTGACCCCGAAGAGAGAAATAAGCAGCACAGTAATATAGTGCATCTGACTTTACTACAGTTTGGGCTTCTGCAGAGTATAATAAGGGCCCACCGCTCACAGTTTTGACTTTGACAGCTCTTGACAGCGGGTTACGGGTCTATTACAACTCTTTAGAGAATCTAGTCAACTTAGTCTGCCATTTGCTGTTTATTTATTTCATGTGGGTGCAGTAAAATATCACTTTAACAGTCACTTGTCATGAAGTTTTGTTTTTTAATGACACACTTTATGGCACAGGCTGTTTTCCAAACATTCGGGGCATTTTCTAAATCTGCAGTTTTGCTTCAGGAACTAGTTTACAGGAATTATTAGAACTTATTGCAATAAAATAAACAAAAAATGACCTGAAAGATTCTGTTTATCAACTGTGTATGTATTATATATGTTATTAATTATGTGTAATGCATTTGTTCGTGATGTTGGGGGTGGGCAAAATGGCAATGCTATCTTATTATTATTATTATTATTATTATTATTATTATTATTACTTTTATTATTATTATTATTATTATTATTATTATTATTATTATTATTATTATTATTACTTTTATTATTATTATTATTATTATTATTATTATTATTATTACTTTTATTATTATTATTATTATTATTATTATTATTATTATTATTACTTTTATTATTATTATTTATTTATTTATTTATTTATTATCTATTTATCTATTTATTTATCTATTTATTATTATTATATTTATTATTATTATTATTATTATTATTATTATTATTAATTGTTATTATTATTATTATTATTTACTTTTTATTATTATTATTATTATTATTATTATTATTATTATTATTATTATATATATATATATATATATGTTTCCTAATGATGTTGTCTGACAAACGTATTCCCTACCATCAAATATATAGAGGTAAATAAAATCTTTATTAAATCTATATTATGATACACATACATTTTTTACTACTATTATTTTGTTCATATTACAAATGTAACCCTGCCGGTCCGACACTACCCAACCCGCACTGAGCTGGGATCGAACCAGCGAGGAGGCTAAAGACCATGGCTTCTAGCGTCTGTCGCTGGAGCACCTTTAGAGGTCAGAGGAGTGAAGTTTACCTCTACAGCACTTATAGCTGGCCTCCGCTACACTCACCCCCTAAACCTCACTTCTATCCCGGACGAGCCCCTCGTGAAACCTAGCGGTCCTACTTCACTCAGCCTGCTCTGAGCTGGGATCGAACTGGAAATTCTTTGTCTGGGAGTCGGTTGCTTCAGCAATATTAGTTTTGGATTGTCTCCAGAATAAACCACTGTTATACAATGACTTGCCTAATTACCCTAACTTTACCCTAATTACCCTAGTGAAGCCTTTAAATGTCACTTTAAGCTGAATACTAGTGTCTTGAAGAATATCTAGTCTAATATTATTTACTGTCATCATGACATTATATGAGAAAATAAATCAGTTATTAGAGATGAGTTATTAAAACTATTATGATTAGAAATGTGTCAAAACAAATGATCTCTCCGTCAAACAGAAATTGGGGAAAATTATACAGGAGAGCGAATAATTCTGACTTCAGCTGTGTATATATAGAGACAGCGACTGATACCTGTTGTATTTCCAGCAACCCTAACAGCGCGTGATGGCTTCAGCTTGTGTTTTTCTCTGGCCATCACGCTCGGTGCTGTTAGTTATTAACATCTGCGTGCTCTGTACAGATGTAGTGTCTGACCCGCTCTGTTTTCTGCGCTGTATCAGCTGGCCTGCTTATGATTGCGGCTTTGCTTGTCATGATTGGAGATTGTGAACATTCCCATAGATTTGCTGTCGGGGTTAAGTGTTAGTTCTGCTCCTGGCCCCGGTGTGCTCCTCTCGCCGCTGCATCCGTCAGACTCGCCTGATGACATGATGGATTTACTGCAGTCACTGCCAGAATCACACACACACTGATAAGGGGCAGCCGTCGCCCGTCCCGTCACACCTCCGGCTGGGTTTGTCTTATAGAGACAGCAGTGTGTGTGTTTAGTGGCGTTAGTTTTGTTGTCATTGATGTGCAGGTGAAATAACGAAACGACATGTACATGTGTGTGTGTGTAATTATAGTTCAAAGCAGCTTTATGAAAGGCTCACATTATTACGTTACATTACAAATCAGAAAAGTTAAGGTGATAATAATAAACTAATATGCTTAATTAGCTAATACTACTAATTACTAATAGCGTTATCAGTTAATCAGCTAATATATAGGTGATGTCAAGGTGTACATGTTCATTCGTTCATTCATTCATTTTCTTTTCGGCTTATTCCCTTTATTAATCTGGGGTCGCCACAGCGGAATGAACCGCCAACTTATCCAGCATATGTTTTACGCAGCGGATGCCCTTCCAGCTGCAACCCATCACTGGGAAACATCCATACACACATATTTACACACACACACACTACGGACAATTTAGCTCACCCAATTACCCCATAGCGTATGTGTTTGGACTGGGGGGGAAACCGGAGCACCTGGAGGAAACCCACACCAACACGGGGAGAACATGCAAACTCCACACAGAAACACCAACTGACCCAGCCAAGGCTCGAACCAGTGACCTTCTTACTGTGAGGCGATCGTGCTACCCACTGCACCACCGTGACATCCATTGTCCTGGAAGTCCTCTATGGTTGGCATCATCTCCTCACAGGTCTTGGATTTCATCAGTGGCTCTGCAGGATCTCTATAGAGGCCTCGGGATGAGTATCCCCAGGTGGAAATAGAGAATAAAGACAATAATTAGCGTAGCTGCTGTTCTTAGCGTATTTAAACATAAACAAACATGTAAAACATGGATGTATTTCTAACAAAGTGCTTAGTGCATTAAGCCAGGAGGAGTGTGTCCTAATGGTGGTTTGTTAAGACCGCTCACCTGCATGGAGCACACTCGTGCATCATAGAGTTATGTGATCCATTGTGTGTATGCTTTACTAAAAATATCTTTATTTAACCTAGTGTTGAACTGAGAGAGTGTGTCTGAGCCTCGGACATTATCAGGAAGGCTATTCTAGAGTTTAGGAGCCATAAATCAGAAGACTCGACCTCCTTTAGTAGACTTTGCTGTTCTGGGTACTACCAGAAGAGTTTTGAGATCTTAAAGAGCGAGTTGGATTGTAGCGAGACAGAAGGTTGGTTGGATAAACAGGAGCTAGATTATTTAAAGCTTTATAGGTAAGAAGCAATATTTGGAACTGAACAGGCAGCTAGTGTAATAAGGATAAAATTGGGGTGATATGATCTTATTTTCTAGACCTGGTACAAACTCTGGCGGCTGCATTTTGCACAAACTGAAGCTTATTAATAGAGGATGCTGGGTAACCAGCGAACAAAGCATTACAGTAATCTAATCTAGTGGTCATAAAAGACTGACGTATCTGCATCTCAAATAGATGCATGTTTCTAAGCTTAACGATATTTCTCAGATGGAAGAAGGCTGTTTTTGGGACATGGGAGATATGGTTTTCAAAACTCTGTCTAATATAACACCCAGTAGAGCTAATGCTAACCGTATCCCTCTAATTGCAGGACGAGTTGTGAGATCTGCTGTGTACAGGATTTTGGCCCAATAACTAAAACTTCTTTTTAAACACGTTGTTGTTATTATTATTATTATTATTATTATTATTATTATTAGTAGTAGTAGTAGTATTTATTGTTATTATTATTATTATTATTATTATTTTTTTTTGTTATTATTATTTATTATAATTATTATTATTATTATTATTATTTATTATTATTATTATTATTATTATTATTATTATTATTATTATTATTATTGTTGTTGTTGTTGTTATCATTTATTTATTATTATTATTAGTTTTATTATTATTATTATTATTATTTATTTATTATTATTATTGTTGTTGTTTTTGTTGTTATTATTAATTATTATTATTATTATTATTATTATTATTATTATTATTATTATTATTATTATTATTTTTATTATTATTATTATTATTATTATTATTATTATTATTATTATTATTATTATTATTATTATTTATTATTTTTATTATTATTATTATTATTATTATTATTATTATTTATTATTATTATTATTATTATTATTTATTATTATTATTATTATTGTTGTTGTTGTTGTTATCATTTATTTATTATTATTATTAGTTTTATTATTATTATTATTATTATTTATTTATTATTATTATTGTTGTTGTTTTTGTTGTTATTATTAATTATTATTATTATTATTTTTTATTATTATTTATTTATTATTATTATTATTATTATTATTATTATTTATTATTATTATTATTATTATTATTATTATTATTATTATTATTATTATTGTTGTTGTTGTTGTTGTTGTTATTTATTTATTATTATTATTATTATTATTATTATTATTTATTATTATTATTGTTGTTGTTTTTGTTGTTATTATTATTATTATTATTATTATTATTTAGATATATATTTTCAGGAAATGTTCAGAAACTCTACAATACGCTCTGGGTAAACTGACTCCCCTTTGGTTATGTTGGGGCTGTTTTTGCCCCGTTGACTTTCAATATAATCTCATTTTTTGCTTGCAAAGCCTTGACAGCATGTAATCATATATTCTTAATCACTGCTGATTTTCCCTTTTGGGAAGAGGAAGTGTATTTCTGCACACAGGCACTATAATCTGCTGTTTTACTCCACTAAACTGCAAATCAAAGCCAGAAACCCTTTAGCACATAAACGGTTACTTCTGACAACTGATGATCAGCAGTAGAAGAAAAACACAACAACAAAAATGATATTCATTGGCCTATATCAGCTATCTGCCTCCAAATCTAAAGAGTTATCAGTCCGGGTCATAATTCCATATTATAAACCAGTGTCCTTTCTACTACGCACAAAGAAAGGGCTAAATTCAGCATGATTTGTAGCAGACAAAATGGTGAAGCAGCTCTTCACACCTCAGCAGTAATTACTGGCGTGGCCTGTCATTTACCGCAGCTCTGTGCCGCAACCTGCTGCCAAACTGTTTAGCAATTTGCAGAAATATCAGATGTTGGCGGAGGTCAGAACGCAGCGCTAGGAGCCGCCCGCAGTCAGATTGTTTTCAAATTTATTTTAATTGGGTCTCAGCAGTCCTCATCAGGGATTTGACCCCAGAAATGGGTTGTTGGGTCACTCCTGGCCGTCGTCTTTGAAGGGTTTCGCTCTCCACAACACTCTCCATGGCCTTGAATTGCAAATAGTTTTAAAGCAGGCATAATGAGCTCGGCTGTGCGCTGCTTTGTTTCTGGCTCTCAGCACTACCGAATGAGCTTAGATTACTCCATTACGAACCTTTATTTTATATTTCAACACTGCAGTCCAGACATTGTGGTTTTGTATTTATTTATTTACTTATTTAACCAGGAAGGTCCCATTGAGATACAATGTCATTTCTAGCAATGATTTCTGATCAAGACATGCAGCATTGGACAGAGTTACAAAGAAATACATTAACAGCATTACATTAGCATGTATGACGTACGATTTATACAATAGCACATATGCAATTTATTTATTAATTTGTTAATTCATTTATTTAATAATCATTTTTTTATTAATCAAATATTAGTTTATTATTATTTGAATGCTTATTTATTCATTTATTTTATTTTTTATTATTTTAATATTTATTATGTAAATTTTTTATTGAAATATTATTTTTATTTCAATATATTTGTTTATTTATTTATTATTTGAATATTTATTTATTTTTATATTATTTGAATATTTTAATTTATTTTATTTGAATATTTATTTATTTATTATTATTTGAATATTTATTATTATTATTATTATTATTATTATTATTATTATTATTATTATTATTATTATTATTTTAATGTTTATTATTATTATTATTATTATTATTTGAATATTTGTTTATTTTTATATTATTTGAACATTTCAATTTATTTTTATTTGAATAATTATTTACTTTTTTAATATTAAAAAAATATTATTATTATTATTATTATTATTATTATTATTATTATTATTTGAATATTTATTATTATTATTATTGTTATTATTATTATTATTTATAATAATATTTGAATATTTATTATTATTATTATTATTATTATTATTATTATTATTATTATTATTATTTTAATGTTTATTATTATTAATTATATTTGAATATTTATTATTATTATTATTATTATTATTATTATTATTATTAATATTAGAATTTTTATTATTATTATTATTATTAATATTATTATTAATATTTGAATATTTATTATTATTATTATTATAATTTTTTATTTTTTTATTATTATTATTATTATTATTATTATTATTTGAATATTTGTTTATTTTTTATTCAAATATTTATTTACTTATTATTTGAATATTTATAAATTTGTATCATTTCTAATATTTATTTATTTTTTATATTACTTGAATATATATGAGCAATATCACACAAGTAGCAGTGCGATTATGGCTGTAGATCAGCACTGGTTAGAGGCGTACGTTGGACAGAGTTACAAATACATCGTGCATCACAGCAGCATTACAGTAGCATGTGTGACGTACGACTTCTTACAGTAGCACGTATGCAATTTATATATATATATATATATATATATATATATATATATATATATATATATATATATATGTATGTATGTGTGTGTGTGTGTGTGTGTGTGTGTGTGTGTGTGCATGTGTGTGTCTGTGTGTACAGTATGTTTGTTAGTCAGTCTGTGTTTGTGAGTGAACAACTGTTTGTGTGTGAGAGTGTGTTTGTGTGAGAGTGTGTGTGTGTATCTATGAATGTGGGTCTGTGGGTGTTTGTGTCTGTCTGCGAGTGAGTGAGTGTGTGTTTGTTTGTGTGTTTGTGTTCTGGCCCCTGGGTGAGCAGGTGCGGCCCCGGAGGCCTCATTGAGATTCATGCCAGCGGGTCTCCCAGGGCCCCGACACACACACACACACACACACAAACAACTGCAGAAACACAGCAGCGTGTTGTTTCTTCTCATCCAGGTCATGCAGTATCTGCCAGAGTTTTTAAGAAGAGGCAGAGTCAATCACAATTAATCAAATAAAATAAATGATCAGTAGCAGATCTCCTCCAGAAGGCCAGAGGGCGCTCTCGCTCATACTGCAGATACAGCAACACGGATAATCCACACAGCAGAGGATTGAGCTGCTGGAATGAGCGATTTATTGAATGATTTAATTCAAACACTCGACTGAAGTCATGATTATGGAGTAAAAGCGTTAATAATTCTTAAGAGGTCAATAAAATAAGTGGTATTTAATTCTTGCGCTTTCAAGGTTTTTTTAAGATGCTTTAATTTTTTTGTCGTTTATTTCGTTCTTTTTTAGACCCACTGTATATGTTTCTGTTTAATAAATCATATCAATATTTTCATGTTAGTTAATAATAATACTGAAATTAATAATGAATAAATCTAAATTTACACACATTTACACAAATAAATAAACAGATTCAATGATGGGCTGAAAATCTGTGGAAATCTGCGCAGGCGTGTGGGCCTAGTCATTGGGCAAAACTACATTTCGAACCACTGTAGTTTAAAAAAAACATTAAGTACACATGCATTTAATTAATTAATTAATTAATCAATTAAATTATTTATTTATTTATTATTTAAATTAATTAATTAATCGATTAAATTATTTATTATTTGAATTAATTATTTAATCGATTAAATAATTTATTTATTTATTATTTGAATTAATTAATTAATCGATTAAATTATTTATTTATTTTTTATTTGAATTAACTAATTAATTGATTAAATTATTTATTTATTATTTGAATTAATTAATTAATCGATTAAATTATTTATTTATTTTTTATTTGAATTAACTAATTAATTGATTAAATTATTTATTTATTATTTGAATTAATTAATTAATTAATTGATTAAATTATTTATTTATTTATTATTTGAATTAATTAAATAATTAATTGATTAAATTATTTATTTATTTATTATTTGAATGAATTAATTAATTGATTAATTAATTTGTATTTGACTTTGTTGTTATTTATAAACCTATTGTGTGTCCCTTTTAAAAATTGACACACAATTTGAAATTTCCAGACATATTTTACAGCACATTGACTATAAAAACAATCTTTTGACTTTTTGAAACTTGTTTATTATAATGAATAAGCCTCACATAAAATGAATAAAACCTCAGATGCAGGATTGTAAAAATAGCCATATTTGCAGCACATGGACCACAGAGACAGTCTCCGGACTCATACTGAATTGTCTAATTAAAATGAAGGGTTTGCGAACACACAGCTCTCTCTCTGCAGCAGTACGTGTTGTTTTTATGGTGTGTGTGTGTGTGTGTGCAGCAGGACACCGTCTGCATCCATTACACAGTACATTGTCAGTGTCAGCCACCAACTCTGGCTTGTTTGGTTGTATTCGATGTTGTTTTCCCGCCTCAGAATATACTCCTCTGTGTTCGTTTGATTGCAGTCCGTGTCACAGGCAGGACACTGAGATCTGCTACATGCCATCCGGAGCCATGTTCAGCTCTCTTCGGCAGTGGCCCAAAACAGCAGATCCTCAAAAAGCATTCATGCATTTCATGGCCGACTGTTTTAAAAGTGTTGCTGTGAAATGAACACCCTCCTGCTCACTGCCAATTGAAGAGCAAGATATCGAAAAGTATCGTGATCGCGATAATAGTATATGCAGTTTCTATATCCAGAGGAGTGTAACCAAGCGGTAATCTCCCACTGTCCCTCGTGAAACTAATACAGAAATAACTGAAACTGCAACTCATCAACTGGCCACTGGGGGCTGGCTACAAAACAGAGCACATTTCCATTAACTCCAATGTTAAAACATTTGATAACTTTATTCATTAGCTTCACATTTAATTCAAATTAAATCATTTTAATCCATTTAAATGTCAAATGATTAGCTGTAATGTACTTTTAAAAATGTGTTTCAATATATGGAAATGGTTAGTTCTCAAGTTGTTTATAAATTGCAGTTTGATGATGTCACAGTCAGTCTGTCCCAATGTTTAGTGAACCAATCTCATCAGTGCCCTTACTAGGCTGCATTCCAGTCCAGTGTATTATGCTCGCTGCTCGCTATCTTCCCTGTTTTATTAACTTGGATGTACGCCATTGATTATGTTACACAAGTGTCCACTACTTGCGGAGCATCTGAATGGGTTTACATGGAGTGCCCTATGCACTTGGGAACGGTTGCTGTTGTGATGTCACAATTATATTGCATTCTGGGACACAGATACGTAATGAAGTGGACATATGAAGCCAGCTCACTTTATCTGTCAAGAATTGAGTGATTTAAGTACATGTAAACTTCGCTCATTCACTTGATGAAAAGTGGAACGCACTTTAAATGGCAGAGGTTATTCCCCCAAGGGAACAAGGGAAGGGATGTTTGCGAGTGCATGTCTAAAAGTGGACTGGAACACAGCCCAAAATCATGCTCACTGCCTACTGAAGATTGACCTCGGGAGGTAGGGTGCAGATTGAGACGCATCCCTGGTGTTGAAGACTGCACGATCCGCTAAGAGTGGAACTTTAGTTATTGAACACTGATTCATACCAAGTGATTTCATAACAACAGAACTCAGAAACGAGTAAAAGCAGCTTTTCCACTATCAGTCGAACAGGTTCTGTCGCTTAATTGCTCCGGTCTGTGCTGGTCTGGTCCAGTCGGATGTAATGCAAATGCATCAGTTGTTGCCTCAGTAATGCAAGTGTAAACAATGGACCGTGATCAGATATTATAGTTTTTTTTGGACTCTTATTCTTCTATTATATTTACAGATTATCAGGTAGTTATGATTTAGTTCTCTTTGACGCGTTGGATGGAAACGGTGCTTTATTCGCTAACCGATATTCCAGTTTTGTGCACATCTTTGCTTCACATAGCTAGCGATTGAAGGGGGCCTAGTCGACTATGCAATCCCTAAAAAACTAATACTTCTCTCACTTGTTTTTGCATTTCTTTGGATCTCTGCATTATGTCTAGATTTTGAGGATCTTTTGGTCTACTTCACTTTGCGAGGAAGGTCCTATTTAAGTGATGGATTGATTATAATAATGTGAATGACCTACTGATGAATAACCTCAGAAGCTAGTGTGCTGATTGAGACGCATCCCTTTTATTTGTATGCAATTTACTCGTGTCAATACTTCTTCGCTTGGTGTATACTCTGCATAAAAGTGTCATTATTGCCCCCTGTTGGTTCGGCGTGCTGTTAACATGCAAAAAAACGAAAGCGGGGAAAACTCTGTGTATAAAAATCCCCGTGTGCATGTGAACATGGCCTCAGACGCACCCCTGTTCTTGTATGATGTACTTTACTCACTTGTTTTTGCATTTCTTTGGATCTCGGCATGATGCCTAGATTTTGAGGATCTTTTGGTCTACTTCACTTTGTCAGGAAGGTCCTATTTAAGTGATGCATTGATTGTAAATCAGGTGTGGCAGTAATCATGAATGACCTACTGATGAATAACCTCAGAAGCTAGTGTGCTGATTGAGACACATCCCTTTTATTTGTATGCAACTTACTCTTGTCAATACTTCTCCATTTGGTGTAAACTCTGCATAAAAGTGTCATTATCGCCCCCTGTTGGTTCGGCGTGCTGTTAACATGCAAAAAAAAAAAACCCCTGAAAAACAAAGGCAAGTAAAACCCTGTTTATAAAAACACCCATGTACGTGTGGACATGGCCGGAGACTCACTCCTGGTCTTGCATGATGTATTTTTCTCATGTGGTTTTTATTTCTGTGGATCTCGGCATAATGTCTAGATTTTTGAGGATCTTTTGGTCTACCTCACTTTGTCAGGTAGGTCCTATTTAAGTGATTTCTTGATTGCGAACAGGTGTAGTGAATGATGATTGACCTCAGGAGCTTGGAGTGCTGATTGAGATGCACCCCTGCCCTGTTGAAAAATCCAGCTTAAACCAGCCTGGTTTTAGAGGGGTTTTGGACATTTCCAGCCTGGCCTTAGCTGGTCAGGCTGGAAATCAACCAGCTAAATCCAGCTTGACCAGCCTGGTTTAAGCTGGACATAGCTGGTTTTAGCTGGGCTCCCAGCCTGGCTAGGCTGGTCAAGCTGGTTTTAGCTGGTCATTTTTCAGCCTGACCAGCTAAGACCAAACTGGAAATGACTGGAAACCAGCCTGGAAATGGCCAAAACCCCTCTAAAACCAGGCTGGCCGATCAGCTAAAACCAGCCTATGCTGTTTTAAGCTGTTTTTTTCAGCAGGGAGGTCTTGCAAGACCTGCAAATATGGCCGGCAACTAAGCAAGCTTTCCCTTACAGGGACTTCAGAAGAGCATTTCTGACCCTTTGATGGCTCGGACAATCCTCCGAATGCTCAAGTCTGCTAAAGCGATGCTAAGCAGTAAATATGAAGTGTCTCAGTCATTTCTCTCCCCCGCTCTCCTCCTGTTGGTTTGCGTCCAGGCTCCACAGAAATAAGAGATGACAGTTGTTACAGATATGCTGGTTTAATTACTTGTCAGCTTATAGCCGATATCTTGGCTGGCCAACGCTGAAGCTTAACTTTTTTTTCTCTCTCTCTCTCTCTCTCCTTCTAGTAGCTTAAAGCATGACCAGCCTCCAGTGCTTTAGTATTTAGCAGTAAAACCCAGGAAATCTGAAAGATAAAAACATGAACAGCTTTTCTAATTTTATGTGGACGAGTGGGCAGTTTTCTGTCACCGCTGGAATTGGCTTTCTCTGCCTCTGTTCCTTCAGCGTGATACGGAGAAAGCGAGCTCACGGAGCGAATGAAATTACATCATAAGAGGGGAGCGTCGGCGCTGCACGGAGACGCAGCAGATTTTCTTTTGGTGTGTGTTTGTTAAAGGAGGCTCGCTGCTGCTGCAGACCGGCTAAGTGTGTTTGCAAATTGATAGATTTTCTAAAGCCTGCTTTTGGACGCGCTCCACATTCCTCTCCTTTAAATCCCTTTAGAAGTATTCAGCAAAACACTACCGCTTCTATAGCACGCTCAAAAGGGTTCGGGAGATTCAGAGACGATTCAGAGATGTGGCCCATAAATGTGCAGTGAGCCTGTGCAAATAAATACACTATAAAGGTGTGCGGTTTATTGATTTCCTCTGGCTCTGGTGGCAGTGACAGGAACTGCAGTCGCTTTGTTTTGGCTTTGAACAAATAATTGTAATATTAGTAATAATAGTAATAGATGGTAGTAGTAGTGTTGTTTGGTATTTGGGCTGCACAATATTTGGTTTCAGCATTGATATTGCAATGTGCACATCCGCAGTCACATTGCAGGATCCACAGCGAGTATGTTTACATGTACACCAATAATCAGATTTTAATATACTGTAATTGAGACTATACCCCCCTATGAATAAGGGGGGGTGGGCAGGGTCGGTCAAACTATTACCTTCAAGCAGGATTTTCACCGCATACTGCAACAGGATGGTCTATAAACACACACAGCTCTCTGACACTATTCTCTGCACCTACTGAGTCAATGAAGGACCACGGACACCTGCATCGTGAAATGCAGAGTTTTTTCCCCAAACGGCATGCGGTATCAAACTCAATCATTACTACACTCTTCCAGCAGTTCATACTCTCATCCAATATCTCGTTTGTCACGATGGCGTGTATGAAATGTTCCCGAATGAAAGTGAAAGTGCCAAACTGCAGTTTAAGTCCACAAATTAAAGATGAAACGCCAGGAATTACATGAATCTCCGGAGGAAACGTTGCGATGACGCAATGATGTTAATCGAATTATATGCTATAGCATGTGAACCGTGAAGGAACATTCAGAAAAGCAGCTCGTGTAAACCCCTTATTCATATTATTGTCTTATTCAGATTAAGGCAGATCATTAGTTTACTGATGTCCATGTAAACGTAGTCAAAGTCAAGTTGGGATTAGAATTGACCTGTGACTGTAAGCATCTCAAGCCATCATTCAGGCACATGGAATTATGAAGTTTGTAACTTAAAGATGAACTGTATGTATGTATAAATATGACGAAGGCATATGCTGGGCCGTTTTACTTTTGATTATTTAATTTGAACCTGAACACTGCTAGACTCCCTGATATTTAATTTGTATCTTTGCTCTACTGTGTTTATCAATGCTTGTGATTGGTTTATGATGTTTTATGCAGATTTACTCCCCTGCAAAATCACCCCAATCAATCAAGAATTATTAATTCTTTCCAAATTGAGCCAGTCATTTCGTCTGGTCAAAGTATACTCAATATCGCAATGTGTATTGCAGAAAAATAAAATAACGCAATGTGAGATTTTTTTCCAATGTCATGCAGCCCTATATATTAGATAAATAATTTCACTTAAAATATCCATTTGTTTTACATTTTATTCATTTGGCAGACACTTTTACCCAAAGCGACTTACATGTGGTGATAAAAGAAGCACTTCTAATCGTCAGAAAGTAGTCTAAATTACTAAGTCTATAAGTTTTATTTAGTACAAACACCACTGAGTCCAAGACCAACTGGAACCCACATGGACTCAAGATTTTGACAGAAATCAGTCAAGTTTGGTGAAGGAGAAATCATGGTTTGGGTTTATATTCAGTATGGGGGTGTGCGAGAGATCTGGAGAGTGGATGATCAACATCAACAGCCTGAGGTATCAAGACATTTGTGCTGCCCATTACATTACAAACCACAGGAGAGGGTGAATTCTCCAGCAGGATAGCGCTCCTTCTCATACTTCAGCCTCCACATCAAAGCTCCTGAAAGCAAAGGTGCTCCAGGATTGGCCAGCCCAGTCACCAGACATGAACATTATTGAGCAGGTCTGGGGTAAGATGAAGGAGGAGGCGTTGAAGATGAACACAAAGACTCTTGATTAACTCTGGGAGTCCTGCAAGAAGGCTTTCTTCACCATTCCAGATGACTTTATTAATCAGTGATTTGAGTCATGTCAGAGATGTATGGATGCAGTCCTCCAAGCTCATGATGGAGTCAGACACAATATTCATTCTGTTTCCACTGCAGCATGAGCACATATTCTATACTGGACATTATTGAAGGTTCAGTGAGCAGACTTTAGTCTAAGCAGAGTCAGACCTTACTGTCCTAATCAAATCATTCATAATCAAGACATGATCAGATTTTATTGTGCTCAAATAAGCTAAATCTAGAGGCCTTT
>NC_079450.1:56773229-56790729 GCF_903798145.1 Danio aesculapii | reverse complement strand
AAAATAAATCGAGCTGATAAAAGATCTGAACACATGCATCCAGCAATGTCTCTAATTTACACTGAATGACAAAGGCTGAGTTTAAAAGCAAACCAATGCTCATATGAGCTGCTTAAACTGTACAGCGTGCATTTAAATGAACATTACATTACATCCAAACTGTGTTAACGACACTGTAGAGTGCTACAGGTTTATAAATGTCCATCAGGTGTATTTATTGTATGTTTTAAGCGTGTTGATCAATCAGTGCAGTCCAGCGCTGCTCTGTCCATCTTCTTCACTTCCTCTGTTAGTGACTCCAGCAGATTAGCTTTGGCTTCAGGCCACGTTTGCTATTTAGACACACACACACACACACACACACACACACACACACACACACACACACACACACACACACACACACACACACACACACACACACACACACACACACACACACACACACACACACATCTCGCAATTGTTTACAGTATTGATTTATTTAGTGAGTGATTGGGGTTGGAGGGGAATTAAAACAGGCCTCATCAAAGCTGGCCCGCGGCGGGAAAACTGTGACAGATCATGTGACAGATCAGGAGGAGTGTTTAAATGAGCCGCCAGAGGAGAACACACACACACACACACACACACACACACACACACATTTGGACCTTTTTTATTTTTACAGTGTATTATTATTATTATTATTATTATTACAGTATTAATGTGCTGAGGCCACTGTTTTATATACAGCCTGTGTGTGTATATCTCCATCATCCATTCATCTGTTCATCCATCTTTCTGTCCATCCATACAACTTTTTTTCCATCCGTTTGTCCATTTATCCATCCATCCATCGGTCCGTCCATCCGTTTATCCATCCATCCATTCATCCATTTTTCATCCATCCTTTTTTGTCCATCCATTTGTTCCTTTTTTATTCATTCATCCATCTTATCCATCCATCTGTCCGTCCGTCCGTTTATCCATCCATCCATTTTTCATCCATCCCCTTTTTTATCCATCCATCCATCTTATCCATCCATCTGTCCGTCCGTCCGTTTATCCATCCATCTATCCATCCATCCATCCATCTGTCCGTCCGTCCGTCCGTTTATCCATCCATCCATCCGTCCATTTTTCATCCATTCCCTTTTTTATTCATCCATTTGTCCATTTGTCCATCCATCCATCCATCCATCATCCGTCTGTTTGTCCCTCTTTGTTTGTCTGTCCATCCATTTATCCATCCATCCCTCTGTTTGTATGTCCATCAGTCATTCATCCATCCATCCCTCTGTTTCTTTCCATCTATCATTCATCCATCTCTTTGTCCATCTGTTCATCATCCATCCATCATCTTTCCATTCATCCATCCATCCATCTTTTTGTTTGTCTGTCCATCCATTCATCATCCATCTGTCCATCAATCTGTTCATCCAACCATCTTTCCATCTGTCCGTCTGTCCATCTTTCTGTTTGTCTCTTCGTCCATCCATCCATACATCCATCCATCCATCCATCCATCCATCCATCCATCCATCCATCCATCCATCCATCCATCCATCCGTTTGTCCATTTGTCTGTTTGTCTGTCCATCTATTCATCCCACCATCTCTCTATCTGTCCATCCATCCATCCATCCATCCGTTTGTCCACTTGTCTGTTTGTCCATCTATTCATCCCACCATCTCTCCATCTGTCCATCCATCCGTCAGTTTGCCTGTCTATCTATCTGTCCATTCATCCATCTATTCATTCATTCATTCATTCATTCATTCATTCATCTATCCATCTGTCCATCTGTCCATTCATCCATCCATTCATATCTCATCCATTCATCAATCTATCCATTCATTCATCCGTCCATCCATCCGTCCATTTACCTGTCTATCCATCCGTCCATTCATCCATCTGTTCATCTGTCATCTTTCCATGAATCCGTCCATCCATTCATTCATTCATTCATCCGTCTATCCAACTGTCCGTTTGCCTGTCTATCCATCAGTCCATCGATCCATCTGTTCATTCATCCATCCATGCATTCATCTGTCATCCATCCATCCGTCCGTCCGTCTATCCAGCCATACTTTGACTGACAGATTGCTTCAGCATATCATGCAGCACTTTGACAGTTTTGTCCTCTAATTATTTTAGCCTCGTTATTGCTGCACCTCCACAGACACCCTTTATATAGTCTTAACCACACACAACTCAGCAGAACTAGACAAATTCACAATCATTTAATCCACGCACAACAAAAACAGCACCAGCGTAATCCCTGCAGTCTGATAGCCGCTGAGCATCGAGCAGCTGTGTGTGTGAAGCAGATCTACATGTAAGAGTGTCTGAAGAGGAACACTCTGTATATGCTGCTGTTATGCTCTTAATCTGCTCAATTAGATGACGCCGGATAAATCTTCTTTTAATTGATTCTGTTAGATGGTCGTCTCCGGGTTCCTGCTGTTCCTCCTCCAGCCGCTCATGCTCAATACAGCGTGTGTCATTTGCCTTATTAAGGGCTTAGCCACTAATTGCATTAGGCGTATTAGCATGCGAGCATTGGAGGATTCTCAGACACCCTAAAATGGGATTTTCCAGTCAGCAAAGCACACATGAGCTTCACACTTAAGGCCAGAGAGACGCTTCATTTCTCTGCTCTCTCTGAGTGGACATTTTTAAGAGCCGCTAGAATAGTGGTCACCAACCTATTTTAGCTCAAACCTCGGCTTTGCTGAAAGGGAAGATCTACCTAAGCTATATTTTTCGCTTGCATTTCCAGCTTGAGATCTTTAATTTATCATTTTTGAGTTATGTAAAAGCTCTAAAATAAAAAGCACCAGTAATTAATGCAACCTAGGCTTGTCTCTACTGGAATTCGATACCAGTCGATACAAAAATTTTAAAAGCGCCCCATTTCCCGCTAACATTTGAGCGCTGTGGAGCTCGTTCTTAAACAGCGCTGATTGCCATTGTGTTCACATGCTCAACAGAAATGACTGTGATTGGCCGTGAAGGTCATCGATTCACCAAACGCACTGCTGTTTACTGCGTGTAACCACAGATACAGGGACACTGGAGTGTTTTAAAGCCGTGATTCATCAGTAAATAAGGCTCCGGTGTTCTGTTTGACCACGTCAGAAGTAGTTGTGTGTACTTTTGTACGCGTCCAGATTTTTTTTAGATTGTAGACCTCTTTAAGACGCTACAGTGAAATAGGCTGTTCATATATCGCGTCTTTTGCACACACAAGTTCGTTATTTCCAATGGAGGCGCACAGCTTGTGTATTCCAGGCGCACTCGGTTTAAAACATCTCTAGTTTCAGAATGCTGAGAGCGCACCGCGAGTCACGTTACAAGAACTGAGCGATCAGCTTCATACTTTGTATGGAATATACACGCTTCAGTAGACTATGTAAAACAGCATCCGCTGTGTAAATCATATGCTGGAATAGTTGGCGGTTCATACCACTGTGGCGACCCCTGATGAATAAAGGGACTATAGCTGAAGAAAAATGACTGCAAGTGTTGCAGGAGAAGCGTCTTCAGTCAGAAACACACTGTGAGCGCTGCTGATGGTGGTGTGTGTGAGTGTGTGAGTGTGTGAGTGTGTGAGTGTGTGTGTGTGTGTGTGTGTGTGTGTGTGTGTGTGTGTGTGTGTGTGTGTGTTCTTGGGCTGCCGCTGCTGCAGGTTAAGCTGTTGATCTGAGCAAACACACTCTTTAAAGCAGACGCAGACAAGACCAGAGAGCACTGGACGAGTGTGTGTGTGTGTGTTTACCTTCACTCTTACCTTATTTTGACTGAGCGTGTGTGTGTGTGTGTGTGTGTGTGTGTTTGATCTGGTGTTTGTTCTCTCTGAGATCCAGACTCCTCCATACACACTCATGCTCCTCCAGAATCAATCATCTCTGCTTGAGAAACACTGACAGACTGACCTCATCAACAAAGTGTGTGTGTGTGCGTGCGTGCGTGCGTGCGTGCGTGCGTGCGTGCGTGCGTGCGTGCGTGCGTGCGTGTGTGTGTGTGGAGTTTTACACAGAGCAGCTCCTCTGATTATGCATACATACATACAAACACACACAGACATACACACACTTACACATGCACACTTACTCTCTCTCTCTCCCTCTCTCTCACACACACACACACACACACACTCACTTTTACTCTCTCACTCACACACACACACACACACACACACACACACACACACACACTCACTCACTCACACACACACACACACACACACACACACACACACACACACACACTCACTCACTCACTCACTCACACACACACACACACACACACACTCACTCACTCACTCACTCACACACACACACACACACACACACACACACACACACACACACACTCACACACACACACACATTCAGAGTTTCTCATGTTTCTCCTCTGCTCGGCGTCTGTCAGAGCGGCTGATAAATGAGGATTGGCTCTGTTTGTTTAGTCCTCTTGTTTCTGACATACTCCTGCTCCAATCCAGCACTGCGGCGTCTGCTATTAAAACACAACCCGACCTGACAACACACACACTCCTCTGGGCTCGGGACGGCCCACCGGGAGCAGACTGCGGCCCACTTCACACTGCAATAGAGTCCATCAAAGATCTGACCGGGACAAGAGCTCCATACACGCATATGGAGGAGCTCTAGAGTCTGTTCAGGCGAGATCTGCTCTTCATTTTCCAGAACATTTCACCTTAAAGAGGGATCAATATGAGCTGGAGGGTCCCAAAATCACAGCTGTGCAGGCATCTCTGTCTGTTTTAGGTTTTGACACAAATAGAAGATTGGAGAAACGTTGCCTGGTCTGATGAGTCTCCATTTCTGCTGCCACATTCGGATGCTCGGCTCACAATTTGGCCTCAACAACATGAAAGCATGGATCCATCCTGCCTTGTATCAGCGGTTCAGGCTGCTGGTGGTGGTGTAATGGTGTGGGGGAGATTTTCTTTGGGTCCATTAGTACCAATTGAGCATGGTGTCAACACCACAGCCTACCTGAGTATTGTTCTGACCATGTGCATCCCTTTATGAGCACAGTGTCTCCATCTTCTGATGGCTACTTCCAGCAGGATAACGCACCATGTCATAAAGCACCAATCATCTCAGACTGGTTTCTTGAACATGACAATGAGTTCACTGTACTCAAATGGCCTCCACAGTCACCAGAGCACAATCCAATAGAGCACCTTTGGGATGTGGTGGAACGGGAGATTGGCATCATGGATGTGCAGCCGACAAATCTGCAGCAACTGTGTGATGCTATCATGTCAATATGGAGCAAAATCTCTGAGGAATATTTCCAGTAGCTTGTTGAATCTCTGCCATGAAGGATTAAGGCAGATCTGAAGGCAAAAGGGGGTCCAAATGAGTACTAGTATATGTACCTAATAATGTAGATGGTGAGTGTATATCATCTGGATTTACAGCAAACAAACAACACAAAGTCTGAAAATGCTGGGTTGGTACTAATGTAGATAAATAAAAAAATCTATAAATTAAAGCTTTCTGTATTTCTGTATTCTGTATTTCTTGCATTTTATTTGCATTATAAGACCTTGATCTTTCCTCCAACAACTTTTAATATCGAACATTTTATTGACTTCTATTAACATTTTTAAAAATAATTTAGAGAAATATATTGTCTGGGATAAAAGCAAAAAATAAATAAATAAATAAAATTAAATAAATAAATAATAATAATTACAACAACAACAATAATAATAATAATAATAATAGTAATAATAAAATAATTACAATAATAATAATAATAATAATAATAATAATAACAATAACAATAACAACAACAACAATAATAAAAAATATAATAAAAAAAAATAATAATAATTACAATAATAATTACAATAATAATAATAATAATAATAATAATAATAATAATAACAACAACAACGACGACGACGACGACGATGATGATAATAACAAACAATGATAATAATAATAATAATAATAATAATAATAACAAACAATAATAATAATTACAATAATAATAATAATAATAATAATAATAATAATAATAATAACAATAATAATAATAATAACAAACAATAATAATAATTACAATAATAATAATAATAATAATAATAATAATAATAACAAACAATAGTAATAATTTTATTATATCATTATTATTATTATTATTATTATTATTATTATTATTATTATTATTATTATTATTATTATTATTATTATCATTATTATCACCATCTCTATTATTATTGTTGTTGTTGTTGTTGTTGTTTTTATTATAATTATTTATTATTATTATTATTGTTATTAACAACAATAATAGTAATAATTGCACTAATACTACTACTACTACTACTACTAAAAATAATAATAATAATAATGATAACAACAACAAACAATAATAATAATTACACTATTATTATTATTATTATCATTATCATTATCATTATTATTATTATTATTATTATTATTATTATTATATTTTTATTATTATTGTTATTATTGTTATTAACAACAACAATAGTAGTAATTACACTACTACTACTAATAATAATAATGATAACAATACACCTGGAATTAGTAAGGTGTATGTAATAAAGTGGCCTGTGAGTGTATAGTCATATGTCAGGCAATAATATTTAAAAAAATCCTACAAAAAAGTGCATTATTGTTTTGGGTGGTGTGCTGAAAACTCCTCCAGAAGATAGTGGCACTATAGTGGCACTTCTTGCTCGACTGCTGAAGACCGAGCGCTGGTTTTCGGCTTGTAAGACATCTCAATATTTCAGTCCCGCAGGTCCCAGCGTTGCCAGTTGTTGATCAGAAAGTCACGCCGGTCCACTTGTGTTTCTGCGTTCTGCCTCGGACCGCTTGCAGACGTCTCACATGGTTAACATGTGCGTTTGAGCGTCCAGATCCGCAGTCTGCGGTCCGCAGGGGGCTGTGAAACGTGAGCCAGATCCAGCTTAGCTTTATGTTTTTACAAATGTTGAGAGCAGACGAGCAATGACGCAGACCATCAAACCCTAATACTCCAGAAGACCGCAGGGGAGAGATTTGGCAAGCCGTTTTCTCACTCATATCACATGTGGCGACAACTGACTCTCGCTCGCACAACAAACACGGGAACATTCATATGCATCATTTACTCGCCACTTGGTTCAAACCTGTTGAACACATAAGAAGATGCTCAGAGAGTGCTGCAAACCATTGCCTAGTATTATTGTTTTCCCATAGTGGGACATCCATTGTAGCAGTGGCCTCCAGGCTGTGGACTTTCTTTGCACCTATGGTCATGTGTGAGAGTACTGTGTGTTTTTTCACGGACGTCAGGCGTGTTATTGGGCGTTGGTGTCCTGATTCAGATCCGCTGGTCACAAGTGGGCTCATCAACAGGGAGATGCCAGCCAGCGCTTCTATGAGGCCCAGAATTTAATGAGCATGAATAATGAATAATACACTCCACATGCTGATCTCTGAAGGAGATGCCAATTTATTAGGCCAAACCCCTCCTGAGTGCTTATCCCTCTTAATATATGTGCTGTCGGACTTTCATTGGCTTAAAGGACTCCCATTTTACAAGATTTGGTGTCTCCAGAACGTGTCTATGAAGTTTCAGCTCAAAATACTCACCAGATCATTTCGTATACCCTGCTGAAGATGCACATGTTTGGGTCTGAGGAAAGTGTGGCGGTTTTTCTGTGCCTTTAAATGCAAATGAGCTGGTTTTCCCCGCCCACCGTTCCCACATGGATGAAGCAGAGATCCAGTTTTAACCCTAACTAGTCAAAATACCGTAGTATAGGCTCTATTTTAATGATCTAGACCAGTGTTTCCCAACCCTGTTCCTGGAGGCACACCAACAGTACATATTGTGGATGTCTCCCTTTTCTGACCCATTAACGTCAGGTGTTGGAGTCTCTTCTGATGTTATGATAAGTTGATTCAGGTGTGTTTGATTAGGGAGAGGTTGATAATGTGGACTGTTGGTGTGCCTTCAGGAACAGGGTTGGGAAACATCGATCTAGACGTAAAGTCATGGCGCAAAAGTATTAAGGCCGTGTCTGAATCCACTTTTGCTATTTTAAGGATGGAAAAATTCACCCTGCAGCCCGGCGCATGGTCCAACAGGGTTGTGCTTAATCTCTTAATGGGTATAAAGTTTCAAAGTCACATCTATAAGCTGACATACGAGCGATCCGCTGATGAATCACAGCTTTAAAACACTCCAGTGTCCCTGTATCTGTGGTCACGCAGTAAACAGCGGTGAGTTTGGTGAATCGATGACCTTCACAGCCATTCACAGTCATTTCTGTTGAGCATGTGAACACAATGGCAATGCGCCTTAACACACCTCCTTTATAGAGCAGCACACACATGAGTCCACAGAGTGGTGCAGATGGAGTTACTATTGAAACAACGTGACGGAAAACATGGAAATGACTGTTGTGCTGCTCTGAAAATACCAACACATCACACCAAACATGTCTTGAGCCTTATTGAGCCGGGTCTATGATAGAGCCGTAAGACTGAACAAGGAAATTTCCCCACAGTCATGTGATGTATTTGTTGTGGAGTTTATTCAAGCCTTTTTACAATAAAGAGTCGCACACAAAGTTCACAGTATGCACACACACACACACACACACACACACACACACGTTTAACTTTGCATAATATAAGAACTGCTATGGTCAATACTATTAGGCTGCATTTACACTGCAGATCGTGATGGTCAATTCTGATTTGGTGACTGTATCCGATGTTTTTTTGCTGATCTGCTTACATCATTTTTAAAAGTGACTCGTATTCGATTATCTGCATCCATACAGCACACATCAAAGGCGCAATGACCAAAAAAAAAAAAAAAAAAAAAAGAGCGGGCGCTGACTAACAGCTGATAATTAAAGAGCGTTCTCTTCTCCGTTCCTGTGTTTAATCCAGGGGTCACCAATCTCGGTCCTGGAGGGCCGGTGTCCCTGCAGGGTTTAGCTCCAACTTGCCACAACACACCTGCCTGGGCGTTTCAAGTACACCTTGATTAGCTTGTTCAGGTGTGTTTGATTGGGGTTGGAGCTAAAATCTGCAGGACACCGGCCCTCCAGGAACAAGTTTGGTGACCACTGGTTTAATCTGTTTGCAGGGTTTCATTATTATTTGACAAGTTGTTTTACTATAGTTTATGACAGAAACGTTCTCATTTGGCCATCTTCTTTTAATCTAGACCTTTTTAAACCAGCAGGCATTTTAATGTAATGTCCGAGGCGTGATTTCTGCACGTGATGTATGCACGAGTTTTATATTAGTTCAGATTGTTTACATGATGGAAACAGCTACACTTTCCTCAGACCCAAACATGTGCATTTTCAGCAGGGTATACTAAATCATCTGGTGAGCGCTCTCTCTCTCGTTAATACTTGTGCCACGGGACCATATAAAAGCTTTTTTAGTCCTCGTGTATGAGATTTAAGGTTTGCGACTCTGCTGAAGTCTGTTCTGAAGTCAAAGCGTCAGAGTTTACATCATCTGCTATGGTTTTAATGATGCACAACTCTCACTGACAGGTGAAAATCTGATCTAATGCAGCCTGAGTCCAGCAGTATTTAGCATTATTAATCTGATTGTCTACAGAACAAACCACTGTTGTCCAATGACGTTCCTAGTTAACCTAATTAAGCCATTAAGTTGCACTTTAAGCTGATTACTAGTGTCTTGCAAAATAGCTAGTGTATAACATCATGCATTCCTCTGCTGTCATTAGTTATTATTGAAAAGCACTGACACACAGTATAACAGCATCATTGAGAGTCAGTGTTTCTAAAAGGCAGGGTCCGCACGAGTGTTTCCTGAGTGAGTTATTGATTACGCTAATCAATACATCTCCCGTCCTTAAACCCCAATCGATCCCTCCATCTTCATAAGCTGTTCTGAATATGACTAAAGAGCAGACGAAACAGAAGTGAGTCTGTAAATGTGTCTTATTAAAGGCATGAGGGATGTGTTTCATGACCTGCTGAAGTTTGATCCTCCTAATACCTGCGAGTACCTGGCAGATCCAGAGCCAGACTGCGGATACGGCGGCGTCTGACTCCCACAGAGAGCTCCATCATCCTGCAACACTCATCCAGATGTGAAGAAATGAACACAGGGTCCAATTACAGGCTTCTTAACCCTCCTGTTGTCTATAATTCTGTATACAACAGTGACTCGCATTAGATTTGTAAAAAAGCAACTCAAATATCATCACTTCATTTTGTTTTTTGTTTTAAAGTAATGCTTTACTTGTGAAATACATATAATACGTAATGTTACTTGCGTTTCCCCCAACACTGGCCGTGGCAGATGCTTGATATGGCTGTGTCTGCTGCCGGTTTGTGCCGTCCTGTAGAGATGAGCGTGTCCCGCTGCGCAGCCTGTTATCTGTACAGAGGCTGATCTCTGGCACACATGCAGGAGTGAGCTGTCGGAGACGTGGCAGGGTTAAGGAGCGAACACCGAGTCTCCAGATGAGTGGAGGAAAAGTGAAATATCAGACAGCGAGTGCTTCAGAAATACCAGCCTCCTCACCTGTAGCAGCAGCACTTGATGGGAAATTGAGTTTAAATGCTGGAAACTGAATGTGTTTTAGCTAGTTCTGGTGCACCCTGAGAAGTAAAGGTCTGCGTATCGATGCTGTACACAAATTATTATTGCATCTACACTGTGAATAATGCTGGGCTCCACTTAAACGATGTGTGTTAGGACAGCATTACGGAATTAAGCCAACTACAAACTTGAGTATAGTACACATAAAACAATTAAGTCCCCCCCCCCAAAATAAAAATAAATAAGGGAAGGCAAGTTTATTTATATAACACATTTCACACACAGTGGCAATTCAAAGTGCTTTACATAAACAAGAATAAAAAAAGACAAGAATAAAAAACAATAAACAATAAAATGATTAAAAAGCAGGTTATAAAAGAAAGAAAGAAATAAAAATTAAATACATAAATCAAGAATCGTGTTGTTTCAGCCCATTTTAAATAAGTAGTTTGAGCATCAACTCTAATTGGGCTGATGCAGAATCGGTTTACTAGGACTTCTATGTTAAGCTGCTTTGACACAGGCTGCGTCTGAAACCGCATTTTTAAAATGTATACGCATCGTGGCATCGCCATCCACCATTTTCTCTTACGAGGAAACGTAACTAGTTTACGTTTCGTCAATTTATGGCTAATTCGTATGAATTCGTAGAAGTTCAGTCATATGAAAATGTACGACTTTAAAAAGAAGGCGTGGCACCACCAAACCCCGCCCCTAAACCCAACTGTCAATGAGGGATAAGCAGATCGTACTAAAGTGTATGAATGAGATCATACAAGTTCATAAGAATTAGGCACTGAAACAAAAATGGCTAATTAATGAGATGTCATTGGCATATGCAAAATGCACATAAAAATAGGCGGATGGAAACATGAGCTGCGTCCGAAACTGCCTACTATTCAGTAGTTGCTGCATTTGAATTTAAACGTACTACTCGGCCGTTAGAAAAGTACATTCTATACAGTATGAATGTAAGAAGAATGAATGGAATTCGAACATACTACATCTGCCATTTTGTCACGGTCACGTGACCTACCTGCGTCAGTTGCGTCGCTTCACTCCCATTCTTGAATTCTCTCACGGGGCATCATGGGATAGTGTAGCATGCATGGGATGCGCACTTCAGAATCGCGCCGGAAGTAGTAAGTCATCCGGGAACTTCTCGCATACTGTTTTTCAAATTCTATGAATTCAGACGTACTACTCGGCTCACATACTGATTTTAGTGTAGTGTATAGTATGGAAGTATGCGGTCCCTGCTGAAAAATCCAGCTTAAACCAGCCTAGGCTGGTTGGCTGGTTTTAGCTGGTTGACCAGCCTGGTTTTAGAGGGGTTTTGGCCATTTCCAGCCTGGTCTTAGCTGGTCAGGCTGGAAAATGACCAGCTAAAACCATCTTGACCTGCCTGGATTACGCTGGACATAGCTGGTTTTGGCTAGGCTGGTCAAGCTGGTTTTAGCTGGTCATTTTTCCAGCCTGACCAGCTAAGACCAGGCTGGAAATGGCTTGAAACCAGCCTGGAAATGGCCAAAACCCCTCTAAAACCAGCCTGGTCGACCAGCTAAAACCAGCCAACCAGCCTAGGCTGGTTTAAGCTGTTTTTTTTCAGTAGGGGCGTCCAAGGGGTGTCCAAACTCAGTCCTGGAGGGCCGGTGTCCTGCATATTTTAGCTCCACCTTGCCTGAACACACCTGCATGGATGTTTTCCAGGAAGCCTAGCTTGATTAGCTAGCCCAGGTGTGTCTGATTAAGGTTGGAACTAAACTTTGCAGGACACCGGCTCTGCAGGACTGAGTTTGGACTCCTCTGGTCTACACTGTAAAAGTGCTATAGAAAAGATGAACCATTGCAAACGTTAAAGTTTCCAGATATGACATACAGTGTTCAGCATAAATGAGTTCGCTCCTAACTCCTATCTATGTTAGTATTAGTATATAATTAATAAATGAATATTAACCTGATGGGTTTTTTTTTTTTCAAAATTTGACCCAACATTGAATTATAAAACCAAATGCACTCCTAATTCCTAATCTAAAACTGACCGAACTAAAGCCAATATTAATATCTGCAGCACTAACTATAACCAACCCGCTCTGGGTATTTACACATAAAGATGAAACAGCAACTCAAACACACACCTGTTGTCCCATCGGCACAGTAAATCTGTGCGTCTCTCCACTTCTACAAACACCAGCAGCAGTCAGACATTCCCAGCGAGACTTTAACACACACACACACACACACACACACACACACACACACACACACACACACACACACTGAGAGAAAGAAAGCAAGCGCGGTATAGTGGAGCAGAGCTGCTGTATAGTTCCTCACTCCTGATCCCTGTCAAACAACTGTATGAAGGCAAATAAAAGTGTGTGTGTGTGAGAGAGAGAGAGAGAGCCGTATAACATGATACACACTCGCCATCTCCTCTGCTGTCAGCCTGTTTAAGCGACGGGTTCCTTTAAAGAAGCAATGCGAAAAAATTTGTTTGCCTGAGCGTTTTTCACCGGTCAGAAACCGTAGCTGTCAGGTACGTCATGAAAAAGTAATGGCTTTCACTGTCAGTCTGCATCACGTCAGCGAAGACGCGCTCGGCCTCAGGTACGCCAACGCCACCATATGTTCCAGCCATCGCTGACAGTACAAATGCCATTTCTACACGCTGTTTTACAGAGGTTTAAACTCCTGCGTCCTGCGTCGCCTGCTTTTTAGCCCCATTGATAATACATGAGCTTGTTGGTTTTTAAAGCGCGCCGCCATATGCACCAGAGCATTAAATGAAGAGCTAAACTGACAGCTCCATCTGCCAAATACGCTCTTCGTCAAGGCAGAGCTCTCCAGAGGACGCCATGCTGTCGTCAGTGCTAATGCTAAATATTAATAATTTGTTGACCTCAAAGTGTTGCGCTGAATGGCATATGCAGATGTCAGGTGAGCGCTGATTTCCCACTCTCCCTCGCTCTTTGTTTGTGTTTAGCCAGAAAACAGACAAGTTGCTGCAGAATTCGTCATGAATATTGCATCGCGCTGCACGTCAACACACACTGCATCCCGAAGGGTGGCAACAAAACAAGCCCAGCACTTCTGTCAGGCTTTTGTGTAAAATGAGCATTACAAGCCTCCCATCAGACTTGGAGGAATGCTAAATACTCGTACGCTCACCTCAACCTGTGCCTCCGCCGCTGCTGCGCTCGGTAATAAATTGCATAATGTTTTCCGGATGCCGTCTTGATTTTTGAGGGAAGAGTCTCAAACTTTTAATGGCTGCCGTTTCTGTGCTGGAACGCAATACTGCCGCTCGCAGTCATGTGCTGATTCACATGCACAAACAATCTTTATTTTATTTTATTTTCAGCTCTTTTCTTTTAAAACTTGTACTAAAAAATCCGTAAATGAGCCGTTTTCTGTATTTTGTGTTTGATGTTTTTATGTTCTCTGTTTATTTAATTGCATTATGGCATCTTGGCCAGAATACCAACACACGCTAAAATGAGTGGCGTATAGCAGCATTGAGGAGATTGTAAATAAAAAAAGGATGTAAGGATGTCGCCAGAGTGGCCTTTAGGTTTCTTTTCTTGTGCATCCCAGTCACCAGCACCCCATCTGAAAGATTGTTTAGCAAAGAGGCTAGTGTAGTCATCCAACTCCACAGTCTGTAATGCTGCAGTGTGTGTTTGAATAATGATGGCTGGTTCCTTTAGCTCAGGGGTGTCCAAACTCGGTCCTGGAGGGCCGGTGTCCTGCAGATTTTAGCTCCAACTTGCCTCAACACACCTGCACGGATGTTTCTAGAAAGCCTAGTAAGTGCTTGATTAGCTAGCCCAGGTGTGTCTGATTGGGGTTGGAACTAAACTTTGCAGGACACCGGCCCTCCAGGACCGAGCTTGGACATGCCTGATTTAGCTGAAAGGTATCATGATTTTGATGTTCAGGGCGACGCGATGGCGCAGTGGGTAGCACGTTCACCTCACAGCAAGAAGGTCGCTGGTTCAAGTCTGGTTTCAGTTGGCATTTCTGTGTAGAGGTAGCATGTTCTCCCCGTGTTGGCGTGGGTTTCCTCCGGGTGCTCCGGTTTCCCCCATAAGTCCAAAGACATGCGGTACAGGTAAATTGGGTAGGCTAAATTGTCTGTAGTGTATGAGTGTGAATGAGTGTGTGGATGTTTCCCAGAGATGGGTTGCAGCTGGAAGGGTGTCCGCTGCGTAAAACATTTGCTGGATAAGTTGACGGTTTATACCGCTGTGGCGACCCCGGATTAATAAAGGAACTAAGCCGAAAACAATATGAATGAAGTTTGATGTTTACTGTATCATTATTATTCACACCTTAAAGTTTGCTCTGATTGTTCAGCGTTTACTTTACCGCTGCACACACTTTCTAACATTTTATTAATCAAGTTTAAGCATCTCTTTAACTCTTCTGCTTATTTTATTATAAAGAGTTCAGATATGGCTGACGCAGTGGCGCAGTAGGTAGTGCTGTCGCCTCATAGCAAAAAGGTCACTGGTTTGAGCCAAGGCTGAGTCAGTTGGTGTTCTCCCTGCGCTCGTGTGGGTTTCCTCCTGGTGCTCCGGTTTCCCCCACAGTCCAAACACATGCGGTACAGGTGAATTGGGAAGGCTAAATTGTCCGTAGTGTGAATGAGTGTGAATGAGTGTGTATGGGTGTTTCCCAGAGATGGATTGCAGCTGGAAGGGCATCCGCTGCGTAAAAATGTGCTGGATAAGTTGGCGGTTCATTCCGCTGTTAATAAAGGGACTAAGCCGAACAGAAAATGAAATGAGTTCAGAAATTTAGTTGAAATATTTCAGTTTTTCACTTTTAAAACTATTTAAACTAATGTTGATCAATTAAAATAAGTGGTTAAATAAAAAAATCCTAATATACCTAAATAGGTTGTTAAAAATATTCAATAATTATCAATACTGAATGATATTTTTTTTGGTAATATCGCCCAGCCCTAGTGTGCAGTGCTGTATTGTCTGTGTTGGTGTTGTATAATACACAACAAACACCTTGTAGTAAACTGTAGCACATGTTCTGTCATTCTACAGACTAATCTCTCTAGATATTATTTCTTATATTATTTCAAACAACTAAAATATTAATAAAAGTCCCTTTGTTAAACTGTAGAGTTAAAGTTTCATCATCAAAAGTGGACAGAGCAGAGATCAACATCCCATAATGCAATTCACCACCACAAATAAACACACAACACAGAAAATAATACTGACGCTGTTGATCAACAGATGCTTTTTTACAGTGTATACAGAATTATAGACGACAGGAGGGTTAAACGCAGTGTCTGTCCTGAGATCAGTGTATTTACGGCGTGTCTCCAGTGTTTTCACAGCTCTTTTTTCCTCTCTCTCTCTCTCTCTCTCTCTCTCCCTGTCTGAGCTGGAAACAACTTTATTGGATCTTAACTGATGGAGGATCAGTGGGAAGTGGCTTGATGAGTGTCAGGATGTCAGCGAGACTGATTTACTGCTTCAGTGCAGTGTGTGCGTGTGTGTGCGCTGAGAATAGAGCGTCTGGTGTGTGTGAGCGTCTGCTTTCTCCAGCAGTGTTGGGTTTCAGCTCTGCAAGATGTGTCCCTTTTACTCTAGATATACTGCATGCTGATTTTTAATAGTACAGTATGTAAGGGATAAAGTACATCCAGACGGTTATTAATGCAGATTATTACAGCTGTCTGGAATACTCCATTCTGATTGATTCATTTCAAGGTCCGTTATTCTTAGATAACAACCACTGAATAACACAGACTCATTCGGGAACTGAGAATCCTCTTGACCATCAGTGAATACGTTAACATCCAGATACTTACATCCACATTCATATGTAGCTGCTTATCTGTCATGGTGCGGCTTTTGACTGTTTGGCGCCATCTAGTGTCTGAATAATGCTCAGGTTAGTGTATACTCCATCAGCTGTTTTAGTCTGTCTTCATCTAGTGTCTGAATAATGCTCAGGTTAGTGTATACTCCATCAGCTGTTTTAGTCTGTCTCCATCTAGTGTCTGAATAATGCACAGGTTAGTGTATACTCCATCAGCTGTTTTAGTCTGTCTCCATCTAGTGTCTGAATAATGCACAGGTTAGTGTATACTCCATCAGCTGTTTTAGTCTGTTTGTCTCCATCTAGTGTCTGAATAATGCGCAGGTTAGTGTATACTCCATCAGCTGTTTTAGTCTGTTTGTCTCCATCTAGTGTCTGAATAATGCGCAGGTTAGTGTATACTCCATCAGCTGTTTTAGTCGTTTGTCTCCATCTAGTGTCTGAATAATGCGCAGGTTAGTGTATACTCCATCAGCTGTTTTAGTCTGTCTCCATCTAGTGTCTGAATAATGCACAGGTTAGTGTATACTCCATCAGCTGTTTTAGTCTGTCTCCATCTAGTGTCTGAATAATGCGCAGGTTAGTGTATACTCCATCAGCTGTTTTAGTCTGTCTCCATCTAGTGTCTGAATAATGCACAGGTTAGTGTATACTCCATCAGCTGTTTTAGTCTGTCTCCATCTAGTGTCTGAATAATGCGCAGGTTAGTGTATACTCCATCAGCTGTTTTAGTCTGTCTCCATCTAGTGTCTGAATAATGCGCAGGTTAGTGTATACTCCATCAGCTGTTTTAGTTTGTCAGCTTTATTTAATTAAATAATTAATAAACTATTGAGGCTCAGAACAATGTTTAGTGTCTAATGTTTGTGTTTTGTGGTAAATAGTTGTGTAATAATCAGGATAACGTATATTCAGGCGGTTGTTTTCCCAGAATAACCCTTCAGTCTTCTACAGCCGTGCTGCGCTTCACATCGGGCTGCTGATAAACCTGTCAGGCATTATTCTGAGATAACAGCCTGCTGGATCTGCTTCTTCTCTAACAGAAAGTCCAACAGGTTTATCAGCAA
>NC_079450.1:56768663-56771163 GCF_903798145.1 Danio aesculapii | reverse complement strand
GTACTGAAAGTTCTGCCCTAAAGTACTGATAGTCCTGCCCTAAAGTAACAATAGTCCTGCCCTAAAGTACTGATTGTCCTGCCCTAAAGTAACAATAGTCCTGCCCTAAAGTACTGATTGTCCTGCCCTAAAGTACTGATAGTCCTGCCCTAAAGTACTGATAGCCCGTCCCTAAAGTACTGATAGCCCCCCCCAAAGTACTGATAGTCAAGCCGTAAAGTACCAAAAGTCCTGCCCTAAAGTACTGATAGTCCTGCCCTAAAGTACTGATAGCCCCTCCCTAAAGTACTGATTGATCCGCCCTAAAGTACTGATTGTCCTGCCCTAAAGTACTGATAGTCCTGCCCTAAAGTACTGATAGCCCCTCCCTAATGTACTGATTGATCCACCCTAAAGTACTGATAGCCCCTCCCTAATGTACTGATTGATCCACCCTAAAGTACTGATAGTCCTGCCTTAAAGTACTGATAGCCCCTCCCTAAAGTACTGATTGATCCACCCTAAAGTACTGATAGTCCTGCCCTAAAGTACTGATAGCCCCTCCCTAAAGTACTGATTGATCCACCCTAAAGTACTGATAGTCCCGCCTTAAAGTACTAATAGTCCCGCCAAACTGATAGCTCTACCCTAAACGACTGATGGCTTCACCCTAAAGGAATTCCATGTGACCAGGAAGTAATTTCGAGAGGGAGGCAAGGTTATGATATTTAATTAAGTCTTATGATGTCAAATTATATATATTTTTTTACAAAATAATGAAGTGCTCAGATACATCATTCACAACAAGAACTACTACATATATATAAAAATAAGAATTTTTTTTGAGTGCATTTTGATTTCTTGGGCGACTCTCATATTAGCTGGAGAGCACACAGAAAGGTGAACGCTAGCGAGCACAACTGATGTCCACCAGTGAGTGCTGGACTGTGTGTGTGTGTGTGTGTGTGTGTATTTGTTGTGTGAATCTCAGTCAAATTAATTAGCGCTCAGCATCCTGTCAGCTCCATATGGCCCCGCGGCGAGCAGACGCACAGATGCTGCAGCCGGTGTTCATGCGCCGCGGCTCCACTAAAGGAGGCTGGCTCCGTCCCCAGCGTCCCGTCCAACAGCTCACTCCTGTGGGCCTGCATTTATAAATCACCCCGCCTCGAACTGACACCCATCATACTGTACGAGCTGCGGCTGCGAAGTGGAGCCGCCCAGCCCGGATCTCAGAGATTGGTTTCTGCTCCACACTGTAAAAATTCTTTTGTTGAATCAAATGAGGTGGCACAGTGGCAAGGTGACAGTAAGAAGGTCGCTGGTTCGAGTCCCGGCTGGATCAGTTGGCATTTCTGTGTGGAGTTTGCATGTTCTCCCAGTATTGGCGTGGGTTTCCTCCGGGTGCTCCGGTTTCCCCGACAGTCCACACACATGCGCTATCGGGGAATTGATCAACTAAATTGGCTGTAGTGTATGAGTGTGTGTGTGTGTCTGTTTCCCAAAACTTGGTTCCGGCTGGAAGGGTATCCGCTGTGTAAAACATATGCTGGAATAGTTGATTAATCGTGGTTAATCATTGCCCTGCACTACTTTTAACCTTTAGATGGTACTTTTGTAGTTGTGTGTGTATTTGTGGATACACACAGAGAGTGCACTGTGGTGTAAAGTGTGCCTCCGTCAGTGTCTTTGTTTTCCTCAGGTCAGCGTGTGCAGATGCTGGAGGTGTGTGTGAGGTTAAACATCCTCCAGCTCATGATAAGAGCTCAGTCTAATGGAGTTATGAAGAGCAAACAGTGTTTAGACAGAGGCCAGCCTCATGTGTTCACTTCTCCAATATCCAATTGTAGAAATGAAGGCTTTATGAGTGTAGCGTTCAGCGGCCAACAGCTCCTGAGGGCCGATCGCACGCACCGACACAGACACACAGCACATTATTTCAACACAATCATCTGTGATGGAGCGTCATCGGAACACAGAAACACACACACACACACACCAGCCTTATATCGCAGTGCACAACGTGAGGAAAAATATACCCTTCAGAACAGGGTTACCAGAGCAAACCTGAACTACAACCACAAAATCAAAATATAAAACACATACGTTGATGATTTGGTATCAGAAGTGTCTAATATGAAAGGTAAAGGCCTCTAGATTTTGCTTATTTGAGCACAATAAAATCTGATCATGTCTTGATTATTAATGATTTGATTAGGACAGTAAGGTCATGTTTGTTTTAAGTTTTAGTCATTCATTTCTCATTTTCACTTATAAACAAAATTGCTAATTCTGACCAGCTGACAATTTCCAATATAGATGTGAATGATAATACAAAATAAATAAAGCTACTTCAATATTTAGTAATACAGTGTATGCATAAATAATCGGTTCATTGATCTGTGGAGCAGTCTAATAGTATTACCGGTCATACTTTATTTGAACTGCTAGGTATGCATTCATTTGTATGAAGGGAAATGTAAAATGGCACATGCATCTTTAGTGACGGATGAGAAGGTTA
>NC_079450.1:56761163-56763663 GCF_903798145.1 Danio aesculapii | reverse complement strand
TTGCACACTTAAATTGAAATGTTTGACTAAATAAAAAATAAGCCCCTCACCTCTCAGAACACAGTAAACACAGTCAGTGTATTTCTACACACACTATAATCTGCTGTTTTACTCCACTGAACTCCATATAAAAGCTAGAAACTCTTCAGCACAGGCCGATCTAAAGGGTTAATGCTGACAACTGATGATCAACAGTACATATGACACATATTAGCTCTTAATCCCAACAGGGAAAACCAGCAGCAATCAAGAATGCATGATTATATGCTGTCAAGGCTTTGCAATCAGAAATGTGATTCTAATGGAAGTCAATGGAGCAAAAACAGCACCAACAGAACCAAAGGGGAGTCTATCTGAACAACACACAAGGGTTAAACAAACTAAGTATGAGGAAGCGACAGACGTGAGTTCAGATGCACAAATGAATATTAAAGTGCATGCAGGAACACAGTAATGAGGGACACCCTTGGGGTCCGCCGGACACTCCAGAAACGGGCCGGAGACGCCGCAGAGACTCCAGCCTCCGCAAGGACACACAGCTACTGTTACCGATGCTAATGGAGCCGCGCTATTTCTGTGGCATTGATTGACTGCTGGCTTCCTCTAATTCTGCATGAGAAAGTGGATCATATGGAGGATCAAGAAACCGCATTTCCTCCTCTCACCTGAAGGGGGCGCAGTGATTCCACTACACACTTCTGGAGGGCTGTTTGTTTCTGTAAGCACTGCGTTTGAGGGGCACACTTTAATTTAAGTCACAGTTAATGGTTTGTTAACAGCATGGAGCAAGACTTTTAGGTTTCGGGAAGGATTAGGGATGTAAAATAAGATTGTACTTTATAGATACTAATATACAGTTAATATTTTAATAATATGAACGTAACTAGTATATACTAGGCTCATTTTGTATTTAAAAATATGGTTAAACTTCATTTTTAGTCTCTATGCATGTTGTTAACATACTATTACATTGAGCAAAGTAAACTACTAACGTGCTGCTTATTTAGGTTTAGGTTTTTGGGTAGGATTAGGGATGTAAAATAAGATTATAGGTACTAATATACAGTTAATATTTTAATAATATGAACGTAACTAGTATATACTAGGTTCATTTTGTATTTGAAATATGGTTATACTTCATTTTTAGTCTCTATGCATGTTGTTAACAAACTATTACACTGAGCAAAGTAAACTACTAACATGCTGCTTATTTAGATTTAGGTTTTTGGGTAGGATTAGGGATGTAAAATAAGATACAGTTAATATATTAGGCAGGTAAAAGGTATGGTTTAATGATTAAACTCATTAACTTTTGTATTCCCAAATAGGGTAAGACTTTATTTTGAACAAACCATTGACTTAGACTTTTAGCTCAGTAAACTACTAATGTGCTGCTTATTTAGGTTTACGTTTCAGGTACTATTAGGGTGTAGAATAAAGTTGTTCTTCATAGCTACTAATATACAGTTAATATATTAATTATATTCAGGTAATAATTAGCTCAATCTGTATTTTAAAATAGGGTTACACTATTTTCATGCTGTCAACAAACCATTAACTTAGACTTTTAGCTCAGTAAACTACTAATGTGCTGCTTATTTAGGTTTAGGTTTTTGGGTAGGATTAGGGATGTAAAATAAGATCAGGTACTAATATACAGTTAATATCTTAGGCAGGTAAAAGGTATGGTTTAATGATTAAACTCATTTTGTAATCCAAAATAGGGTAAGACTTTATTTTGAACAAACTGTTAACTTAGACTTTTAGCTCGGTAAACTACTAACGTGCTGCTTATTTAGGTTTAGGTTTTGGGTGGGATTAGGGATGTAAAAGTAATAGGTATTGTCTTATTATTGGGACTATTTTGTGTTGCAAAATACACTGAAAAAAGTGTTGCATGCAAAACTGTTGCAAACTATTTATTTGTGTTGAATTTAAACAAACAAATTAAATTGAGCAATGTTCACCTTAATTTGATTGTTTAAATTCAGCCAAAATAAATTGTTTACAACCACTTAACGTCAAAAAATTGAGTAAATTCAAGGAATCATCTTTGAATATTTTTTTTCAGTGTAGAGTTAACTTTATTTTAAGTCACAATTAAAATCAAACAAAAACGTTGTTAACAACCCATTAACTTCTTGTGTTTTTTAGAGGACAACTTAATTGTTTTATGTTCAATACATTTAAGGATGTCAAATAAGATTATAGCTACTAATAAACAGTTCATATTGTAATAATACGGAGGTTTTGACTCATTCTGTATTTTAAAATAGGGTTACACTATTTTCATGCTGTCAACAAACCACTGACTAAGACTTTTAGCTCAGAAAACTACTAATGTGCTGCTCATTTAGGTTTAGGTTTGGGTTTCGGGTAGGATTAGGGATGTAAAATAAGATCTTAGTCGCTAATATACGGTTAATATCTTGATAATAGGCAAGTAATAGGTATTGTCTCCTTATTGGGCTCATTTTGAATTGCAAAAATAGGGTTACAT
>NC_079450.1:56751163-56753663 GCF_903798145.1 Danio aesculapii | reverse complement strand
TTGGATTGAGCTCTGGTGACTGTGGAGGCCATTTGAGTACAGTGAACTCATTGTCATGTTCAAGAAACCAGTCTGAGATGATTGGTGCTTTATGACATGGTGCGTTATCCTGCTGGAAGTAGCCATCAGAAGATGGAGACACTGTGCTCATAAAGGGATGGACATGGTCAGCAACAATACTCAGGTAGGCTGTGGCGTTGACACCATGCTCAATTGGTACTAATGGACCCAAAGAAAATCTCCCCCACACCATTACACCACCACCACCAGCCTGAACCGCTGATACAAGGCAGGATGGATCCATGCTTTCATAGTGTTGAGGCCAAATTGTGAGCCGAGCATCCGAATGTGGCAGCAGAAATGGAGACTCATCAGACCAGGCAACGTTTCTCCAATCTTCTGTTGTCCAGTTTTGGTGAGCCTGTGTGAATTGTAGCCTCAGTTTCCTGTTCTTAGCTGACAGGAGCGGCACCCGGTGTGGTCTTCTGCTGCTGGAGACCATCCGCTCTCTGTCTGTCTCTCGGTCTGTCTGTTTTTCTGTGCGTCTGTCTGTTTCTCTCTCCATCCATCTCTCCTTCTATCCGTCCGTCCATCTGTCTGTCTCTTTGTCCATCTGTGCATCAATCTGTCTGTCTCTCTGTCTGTCCGTCTATCGTTTTGTCCATCCGCCCGTCCGTCTGTCTGTATGTTTCTCCATCCGTCTATCCATCTATATGTCTGTCTGTCTGTCTCTCCATCTGTCTGTCTGTCCGTTCGTCCATCTATATGACTGTCTGTCTGTCTCTCTTCTCTGTACAGAGAGCTTCTTTGCCAATCGGCTCAGGTTTAAAATCTCTGGCTGCCCATTGCTGTTCCAGCTGCTCCCTGGGTAAAAACACACACACACACACACACAATCACATGTATGTGCACACACAAACACATATGCACATGCATGCAAACACACAGACAAACACATACAACTGCACACACATACACAGACATACTGACAAACTCACACAAACAAAAACACAAACACGAACACACACAGACTGGCAAACAAACACAAACACGCACACACACACACACGCACACGCACACACACACACACACACACACACACACACACACACACACGAGCAGAGACCCCAGTGTCCCATGGTTGTTCATGCATCCTGGCACTGCATCAGTGGCATCTGATCTGACTTCTGATGCTGTTTGGCTGCACAGGGTGCTGGAGGCATGTGTGTGTGTGTGTGTGTGTGTGTGTGTGAGAGAGAGAGAGAGCACGCCGCAGGTGGTGGTCTTTTCTGTCCACTGTGTGAATCTCAGCGATCCACCTAATGAGTGTGTGAAATTAAAGATGAAAGCAGGGACGGCGGCTCTATTTGTTTAAGCACAGTTATGAATCATGTGTAATGAGGCTCTTCTGGCAGGACGGCTCCACTCACTAATGTGACCATCAGGCCAGTTGGCAGCGCATTGAGCTGACCTTTGTTTACCAAAACACTTCCCATTTTACCACCGGACCACGCAGGCCTTCAAATTTATCTTCACATTTCCGATCAGAATGATGAAGTCAGAGTTATAAGCCCTCCTGTTTATATTTCCCCCCATTTCTGTTTAGAGGAGCTCTACAAGTCCCAAACCAAGCAAGCCAGTGCCGACAGCGGCGAAACAAACTTCACCAATTGACCAAAGTGAAGGAAGAGAAACCTGGAGAGAAACCAGGCTCAGTTGGGCACGACCATTTCTCCTCTGGCCAAACTTCTTGTGCAGAGCTGCAGTCTAGGCGCCGGAGAACGCTGGACGTCCATCACGAAGAAGCTGCAGGTGTGAGTAGGTCACCAGCGGGTGTTTAGGTTGGCCCACAGGATCAATGCGGAGATGCATCTGACACTGGGGTCTTATAGGAATCAGTCTCATGCTCTCCACTCCTCCATGACTGTCACAGCATCTGCTCAGGATACAAGGATACGGCCTGGTCCAAGGTTATAGAGACCTCTAGAAGTTCTCTATGGTTGGCATCATCTCCTCACAGGACTCGGATCACATCAATGATATCTAGAGGTCTCAGGAGGAGTATCCCCAGGTGTAAATAGAGAACGAAGAAAATAGTTAGCGTAGCTGCTGTTCAGTGTTTAAACAAGAGATATTAAATATCAGTGCAAAAAAAACATGCTATTATTGATAATAGCACTTATAGAAACAAATATGTAAAGCACAGGAGTGTTTCTACTGAAATGTCTGGTGTGACGTGGTGTAAACGGTACTCTTTAGATTTAGTAGAGGTTGTGAATAGTTGTATAGAGTTGTATTGGTCGAGCCCAGATTGACACATATGATCAGTAATTCAGAAACTGCTTATAAGCTTTACAAAAGATTGCAAAGACATGCTAATTAACACTTAGACAATTAAAAATCAAAGCGACGTTGGCACCAGTGGTGTAGTGGTTAGTGCGTCGACACATGCACTCCGGTGCTCACGGCGACCCAAGTTCAAGTCCCGCCTTGTGGTCAT
>NC_079450.1:56706163-56746163 GCF_903798145.1 Danio aesculapii | reverse complement strand
CTAAAACAAAATAAATAAATAAATATATAATGAAATAAATAAATAAATAAACAAAACTCAAACAAAACAAATATTTAAATATCAAAACAAAAAAACAAAACACAAACAACTAAACCAAAACAAAACAAAATTCAAACAACAAAACAAAAACAAAACAAAACAACAAAAACAAAACACAAACAACTAAACTAAAACAAAACTAAATTCAAACAAAACAAAAACAAAACAAAACAAAACAAAACAAAACAAAACAAAACAAAACAAAACAAAACAAAACAAAACAAAACAAAACAAAAAAAACAAAAAACAAAACAAAACAAAACAATTAAAATCTCAAAGCAAAGAAAACAAAATAACAAAAACTTTTTGGCCACAGGTCATTTTTTCTCAAGTATT
This sequence comes from Danio aesculapii, assembly GCF_903798145.1. Classification (NCBI taxonomy): domain Eukaryota; kingdom Metazoa; phylum Chordata; class Actinopteri; order Cypriniformes; family Danionidae; genus Danio; species Danio aesculapii. The sequence goes on along the minus strand of NC_079450.1, from coordinate 56,745,767 downwards.
TTGACAAGAAGAGAGTGCAGCATTATCCAGTCACACTAATTAAAATGCATTTGTCTGTCTGCTGATCTCAGAGTGTGTGTGTGTGTGTGTGAGTGTGTGTGTGTGTGTGTGTGTGTGTGAAGCGTCTCGACAGGCTGATGTGTCAGAGCAAGTGCACAAAACCACTAAAGCGCAGATCTGACATGAAAGAAGCGGAAAAACGTCCTCATTCCCGCGTCCCCAAACACACGCATGATCTCCAGACAGATGCCTGCTCTCAGTGGTGGCATGAGAATGACAGAGAGGAAAATTAACCCCCCACTTATGTCCTGATTGCATTTGAAAATCACCTAATTAGGTGATTATGTCATTAGAGGGATATGTGCATTTCAAAAGGCCCCAGTGAGCCGGCAGCTGAAAGCAGAGAGGCTGAGAGGTAATTAATCCATTTAACTCCAAGCCCGACGGCCAGAAAACAATGCAGCCGTGGGCCAGAGAATGCGGAGGATTGCCTTTCAGAGGCGCGCTTTGAAATCCATCCCACAATGACAAATGGACGATTCTTCCCAGCATTTCCAGCCCATGCGGACGCTTTACCTTCCCCGTTTCTGCATTGTAATCTCTGTTGGGTGGATTCAGTTACAGGGAAACTATAGTTACTGTTTTAAATGACTCTTCCACTGAAAAGATTTAAGGACTATTTTTAATTTTTAGATAACTTAATATATCCACACAACTGATTTGTGTTGGGACACCATGAAGGAATTAAGTTAGCTTATCATTAAGTTAGCGGCAACTGCATCTTTAACAAACAGCAGTGTATAGTCTATTTGCCTTAAATACTGAACATAAATTCAGTTTGAATGGTACATATACTGCTAATTTCCTGTAGAATCTATAGTAACTTACTGTAAATCTAATTATAGCATAAATACTGTATTTACAGCAACATTTGTGAAGTAACTAACACAACACTGATTGTAAATACAGCTAACATTCATGAAACGCAGTAAGGATTCATACCTTTGATTCAGTCATTAACGCAGGTACTGTAAATCTAGACATGACACGCTGGTCAATTACAGCAGGAAAAAAAAACAGCTGTCAACTTTAGTACGCTCATTCATCAATCATTTCTTGTGTTGAATCTATTTAAATGATCAGATTCAACCTGCAATCGCATTAAAGTCCCAAATGATATTAGGACTGTCAGTTTAGCGTCAACAAATGCTTCAGAGCTCTTTCATCTTCTCAGTCTCGCCTTAATTATCCTCTTACATGACAATCAAGGCTTCACACTGAGGGCACTTAGTAGTGGACACTCATTCATGAGTACATGCGAATATTCACGAACACCACAGAGCATACTATAGTCATTCAGAGTCAAGTGAGGAGTATTATGCTTGTATTAACTATTGATGAACTGTATAAATACTGTAGTGTACTTGAGATTTAGTAAACTGAAGGTGCATTGTAGGAAAATATAAGATATACCTGTAGAAAACTACAGTATTGGGTCATTTGTTTATATTGTTATAGTTGATGTGTTATTATAGGAACTGTAAAATCACAGCAACGGGCTGATTCAACTACTTTACTATACCAAAGTCTCTTTAAGGAAAGTCATTTCACTCGGCGGCCATCTTTGAAACGTCTCTCAGGAAGTATGCTTGAGCATTCTGTTTGAATTGGGAAGCATCAAATTTTCCCACGCGGATATTTAGCCCATCATTAATTCTGTTTATTTACTTGAGTAAATGTGTGTAAATCTATATTTACTCAGTTTTTAAATTAATTTCAGTAATATTATTGACTAATATGAAAATGTTCATCTGATTTATGTACAGTGCAGTGTGTACAGTCATATTTTCTGTCTTTTAGTAGAGATATTATATGAGAGACTTGCTTTGTTTACCAAATAAAGTGAATCTAAATGGATTTACATTGTAAACATTCAATACAAGTTAAAAAGGTATTATTTTTATTTCACATATTAAGGTTTTATTTGTGATACTACCAAAATAATTCCACAGAAATCTGCAGATTTTTACCAAAATCCTCAGCAGAAATAGCAAAAAACGTCCGCAGATTCTGTCTGAGCCTAGAAATCACAAATAAAATTAATTGATTGAATAAGCGGAATATGCAGATTGAATTAATTGAATATGCGGAAACATACGTCTGGTCTGAGCCCCTCCCCCGGACAGTCGTCAGTCTATAATGATCGCTGATTGGCTCCTGTACTAGAAGGCGGGGTTTCGTTTGCCATATTGATCGTCCCCATTCAAAACTATACAAGTGACAAGTCTTTGACTGACTGTAGGGTTTGTATTTACTATAAATAACTTTTTTTCCATGTTTAATAATGTTTGACACACTTTTCAGTCCTTGTTTTAAATTCCATTGAATCAAAACCAATAAATTATGCATAATTACATAATCCCAATTCAAAGCCAGTGAGCAAACCATAATCCTCTTTGAGGACACTTGTACATAGACACTCACTTTATTTTTATTTATTCATACATTTTCCTTCAGCTTAGTGTCTATTTCTGAGGTCACCACAGTGGAATGAACCACCAACTAATCCGGCATATGTTTTACGCAGAGGATGGCACTCCAGCCGCAACCCAGTACTGTGAAACACCCATACACACTCACATTCACAAACGCACTCATACACTACAGCAAGGGTGTCAAACTCATTTTAGCTCAGAGGCCACAGGGAGGAAAATCTATTCCCAAGTGGGCCGGAGCAGTAAAATCATGGTATATATAACTTAAAAACAACAACTTCAGATTGTTTTCTTTGTTTTAATACGATCAACATAAAACAAAGCTGGAGCCTGAGGACAAAACGATCTCACGGCAATTCGTAACTTTTAGATTTAGTGGCTAATTCATATGAATTTGTACGATCTCATTTGTACAATGTAGTACGTTTTGCTTATCAACCAATGACGGTTGGGTTTAGGGGTGTGGTTGGGTGCCACGCCTCCTTTTTTATATCGTACGATTTTCTCTCCGAGAAGACTGACGAAATCAACTGACGTTGATTCAGGCTTCTGGATCGGATGAAATTAACAGTTTGCAATTGCGCCATCCAGTGGACAAAATTGGAACTGCAGTTTCTTTAATTAAAAAAATTGCAGCTCATTTTTATACTTTGTAGAATCATCTCAACGTTTGGGTCGTACATTTGACACCCCTGCACTAGGGCCAATTTAATTTATTTAATAGGGCCAGTTTAGTTGATCAATTCCCCTATAGCGCATGTGTTTGGACTGTGAGGGAAACCAGAGCACCCGGAGGAAACCCACACCAACACAGGGAGAACATGCAGACTCCACACAGAAACACCAACTGATCCCAGCTGGGACTCGAATCAACGACCTTCTTGCTGTGAGGCCACAGTGCTAACCATTGAGCCACCCATTTTTATTTATATATATATTTTTTTGTGCCAATGCATGATTTATCAGTACATTTCCCTGTAAAGCTTTCTGTACTTTCATATATGAAACAGTTTTGTCTTTGGTACTAATTAATCTAACGTACAGTATATGCACACATATATTACAATAAAGCATCCTTTATAAAATAGTAGTGTATCCTTATATTTATATAACACTGTATATTAAATATTTTCATTATGCAGATTGTTTCCTGGGGTTTGGGCTTGGAGGTGGCATATAGAATATCCATCAGTGCAGTATATATATAAAAGAAATCATTATGTCTACAGCAAGTCCCCATAAAGCATGTGTGTGTTCACATAGCTGCATGTCTGGTCTCCTGCTGGAGATCTGGCGGCTCATCTTTCTCAGCAGATGTCCACTCTCAGCATCTGTTTGTATTAGAACTGTAATTGCGGTGATAATAAAGCCATTGATTCAGTATCTAAGGAAATAGTCAATCAGGACGCTCCATTTGTCTTACTCGTCCTGACAGATCGCCTTCCAGCTAAACACACACACACACACACAAACTCTCCCTCTCTCACACACACACAAACACAAATCTGCTGGAGCCCAATGACTGATGGCCAGGAAACACACACAGGTGACCCGCCGGCCCCCAGCAGGGCCCCTGACAAACTGAGCAGCTGATCGGTTTATACTGGCAGCTCCCACCCTGACGACCGTTGCCGTGTCACATGACACTGGCGGGCCGGGATTCCTGTCGTGTCGCTGGCAGATGATGTTCAGAGTTAGCGTCTGATGTGGGTATCTGAGGAAAACCAAGGGTTGACGAACTCATATGTACTACAACGACTCATAAATTATACATTTTGACAAGCTAAAATGATAATAATAATAATAATAATAATAGTAATAGTAATAGTAATAATAATAATAATAATAATAATAATAATAATAATAATAGTAATAATAATAGTAATAATAATAATAATAATAGTAATAATAATAATAATAATAATAATAATAATAATAATAGTAATAATAATAATAATAATAATAATATATAATAATAATAAATATATAACAATAAATAAATATATAATAAATAAATAAATAAATAAATAAATAAATAAATAAATATACACACACACACACGCAATAATATATATACACTTTTAAGTATTTTATTTATATGAACTATTTATATATAACTACTTTTTTATATTTACTAAATGAAATACAATAAAGTGATAAAAATAATAATCAATTTTAACATTTTTAATTAAAAGGAAATTAAAACATCATGAACGTTATCTGTGTGAAATGATAAAGGTCTGCATATGTGCTTCAGTGTGTGTGTGCTTTATGCTTCTGTCAGTCTATATCGCTCCTGCCGCTGCTTCATCTAAAACTCCACATCTATAATCCTCTTAGTCTATGCTGACATTATCTTCAGCAGCTCAAACACTCTAATGGCGACTGCTTCTCACTTAGGGCTGCTGTTTATGCTAATGAGGGAGAGATGCTCACTAGTGGGCGGGGCTTTTCCCCATCTGATGACACCAAGCGGCAACATCCCGCTTACCCTCGCGAAGGCAATACGGAAGTAACTGAAACTGCAATTCATCGACTGGCCTTTGGGGGCTGGCTCCAGGCACTCCAGACGTCCACTGACCATAATGCTAAATCGGCCAAGTTTACAGCTGATTAAAACATGTTTACAGCCTGCTACAAAAGATGGTTTTGGTTCCTATAGCTAATATTACCCTTCATGACAACTGTCTGGGTGGATTTTTTTTATAACTCATCCGTTTAATTTTTATTAGTTATATTAAATCTGCATAAATAAGGGCGTGGCCACTTGAGTGACAGCTAGGTCTCGTCATCACATCACATTAGCCGCTGAGCTCAGCATATACATCTTATTTTAGTGTTGTTTTATGTGGCTTTACACAGTCATTTGCCCTTTGGAATTATTTCCTGCAATTATCTAATAATATGGCATGCTGTGTGCACTTAATTGTGCTCACAAACTATTCAAGTGCCCTCCATTTACCAGGTGAGTGAAATTATATACTTGTATACCTTCTTTATAAATATATTTGCATTATTTAAGATCATTTATCATTTCTAATGTTCTTTAGAGCCGTAAAGCACTCCAGAATCTGACAGATTGATTAGCTGTAGGCTCTAGAACAGTCATCTGAAGCGTTGTCATACAGTGTTCTGCCTGATTTTCATAAGTAGCCTTGCATTTACTAACACACACTATATTTGAAGTAATCCACGTTTTCCTCCTGTAGAAAAGCTCCATAAAAGCAATGTTCAGTGGCTCAATGTATTATAACTGTTCTTAAAAGACTAAACACTTTATTAATGTATTCTCCAACCAAACACATGTGGTCAGGACACAAACGAGGTAATGAAGTATTAAGCATTCTCCCAAAGAAAAGCCTGTCTAATTGCCCGCAAATTGCTAGCAGGCATCTGTAGCTCCGCCTCTTTGCCCTTATTTGGTATCCCCTGGTCGGTGCAATGACGCGCGAACAAAACTGCAATGGTTGGCCACACCCACTTGTAGCTTAATTTGCGCTCTTTAGAAACCTGTGGGTGACGTCACGGATATTACGGTCATAACCTCGGCTCGTTCCTGCAGCCCCAATCACCGTTCTCCTTCACCATCCACCACACCCGTTTAACCCTCACCTGATTACTAATCACCTGCACCTGCAATCACCCATGCGCTATATATACTCACCTCCTTCATTCACTCACCGGCTGGAATCAAAGTCAGATGGTTCTCCTCAACGGCTCTCCCTGTTTCTCCTGTGCTCTTCAGTAGATGTCCGCATTCTCCTGTGGATGCAAACACTCCTGATTAAGGGAAGTGACTAAAGTGACTAACTTACCTATTGAACTGTGTGTGAGATCGCTCTCCCTCTGCTTCCCCACCTGCTTCATCTCTTAGCTGTTGTTCCATTGCATGAATACCCTTAAGATTTATCCATCTTTGTCTTCCTTGTGTGACCGTGACAACTACATCTATATCTTTTACAGTCTATGGATGACACAGAATATCAATCAAAGTGTTTCCTTCAACAAGTGTGATCATAAAAATAGAATTAATCTATGCTAATATGTCCCCTTTACTGGTAATATATAACGCATAACCTAAAGTATACTATTAGTTTATCAGTTTAAGCTGCATCAATAACAGAGTTGTTAAGCACTATGTTATAATTAATGCGATGCATTTGACTACAGTATGGTTCCTTTAAGACCATTAAGTTCCTTTGTTTTAATCTGCCAGTGACCTATGAACATGAGGAAACTGTAACACATGCTAATGGAGATCCATGAAGACATTAACAGCTCGTTGGCACTGGAAACACGGGGCTGTTTTTTCTCCCTCCGGACTGCAGTAAACGCTGAAGAAAAACTCAGACTTCAGACTTCATGACCCGCTCCACTCTCGGGTCAATCCTCTGCGTGCGGCCGCTCATGTGCTGAATGAAAATACAGAGAGCAGAATGCACACACATACACACACACACACACACACCGCAGGGCTGAGTCTCTGACTGCAGTGACCTGGAGATAATATATTTACAGAGGTGAGGAACTGTGTGTAAAGACATGTCTGTGTCTCACACCGGCACTGCTGTGTTTCGCTGATTGAAGAGCTGCGGCTAAAACATTACAACTGCCCATATAAACACTGACAATATTGAAAATTAAAGGATTATAATGCAGTCGTGGCCAAAAGGGGTGCTCAGAGGGAATATTTGCTTTTAGTGACTCTTTATGTTTAATTAAAGCAACAAAATAAGATTAAAAACTAAATACTGTGAATAGGAAACTGCTACACTGTAAAAAAATTGACTAAACACTCATGGGAAAGCTAGGTTGCTGCTGGAAGGAGTGTTAGTGAGACGAGCAGGGGGCGCTCAACCTGCAGTCTGTGTGGGTCCTAATGCCCCTATACAGCTTAGTGAGCGCCGTCTTTCAGATGAGACGTTAAACTGAAGTCCTGACTTTCTGAGGTCGTTAAAAATCCCAGGATGTTCCTAGAAAAATAGTAGGGGTTTAACCCCGGCATTCTGGCCAAATTTTTCCATCAGCCTGTCCATCATGGCCTCCTAACCATCCCCATATCATAACTGGCTTCATCACTCTGTCTTGTCTCCACCAGTCAGCTGGTGTGCGGTGTGGCACAATATGCACACTAGTAGAGGATGAGGAGTAAACCAGCCAATGGTTTAACTCGCTTTTTTTTTTTTAAGAAAAATAATTGATTGCTTATTACAGTGTACACAAAGTGATTTAAAAGCATTGTATTTAGTATATACTTGATATAATGTTGGGGCCAAAGAAAATAAATGCTGCTCAGTCCTGCTGACATGATCATACATTTCACCAAAGCACAGCAGATCATGATATACACCGCATCTCAGAGGAGTTTGTGCAACGACAGAGGAAAATATACTTTTACACAGTCAGTTTACGGAGACGAACACAGCTCCTGAGTCAGAATGACAACATTTGTGCTGCGCTGCGTGTTTTGCAGGAGCTCATACATTAGCTTGAGCCACACGTAAGCAACAATGCATAATACTGTCAGTCGTCCGCAGGGTCACGTTACGCTCCGTCTCCACAGAATACATCATATTATGCTGGAAGATTAAAATGCAATCAATATGTTTAGTTATAAGCATATAAGCTATAAGTTAGAGCATTAATTTCACATGCTCAGATTTCTCATAACGCTGAATAATGTGGGAAACATGAGCAAATGTTCTAGTAACTTATAATAAACACTGTAGGGTTTTTGAACCATGCTGTAGTAAAACACTTCAATTCATCTGTTGTGGAAATTCTATAGTTGCTATGGTAACAGCAATTATAGTAATTGATCTGCTGTGGTGATTTTATAGTTGCTATGGTAACAACCATTATAGTAATTTTGTTGTGGTGATTCTGTAGTTGCTATGGTAACAACAATCATACTAATGCATCTGTTGTGATGACTGTATAGCTGTTCCAGTAATAACAATTGAAGTTATTAATCAGTTGTGGAGATTCTATAATTGCTATGGTAACATCAGAGGTAGTAATTAATCTGCTGTGATTCTATAGTTATTATGGTAACAATTATAGTAATTAATCTGTTGTGATTCTATAGTTACTATGGTAACAATTATAGTAATTAATCTGTTGTGATTCTATAGTTACTATGGTAACAATTATAGTAATTAATCTGTTGTGGCAATTCTATAGTTGCTACTGCATGGTAACATCAAATGTAGTGATTAATATGTTGTGTTGATTCTATAGTTGCAATGGTAACAACAATTATAGTAATTTGTTGTTGTGATTCTATAGTTGCTATGGTAACAACAATTATGGTAACTAATCTCTTGTGATTCTGTAGTTGCTATGGTAACAACAATTATACTAATTAATCTGTTGTAGAGATTCAATAGTTGCTATGGTAACAACAATTATGGTAAATAATCTGTTGTAGAGATTCTATAGTTGTTACGGTAACAACAATTATAGTAATTAATCTGTTGTGGCGTTTCTATAGTTGCTATGGTAACATCAGATGTGGTAATTAATATGTTGTTGTGATTCTATAGTTGCTATGGTAACAACAATTATTGTAATTTTGTTGTGGTGAGTCTGTAGTTGCTACGGTAACAGCAATTATAGTAATGCATCTGTTGTGATGATTCTAAAGTTGCTATGGTAACAACAATTATAGCAACTAATCTGTTGTGGAGATTCTAAAGTTGCTATGGTAACGTTAAATGTAGTAATTAATATGTTGTGGTGATTCTATAGTTGCTATGGTAACAACAATTAATGTAATCAATCTGTTGTGGTGATTCTATAGTTGCAATTGTAACAACAACTATAGTAAACTATCTGCAGTAGTGATTCCATAGTTGCTACGGTAACAACTGCTGAAGTAATTAATCTGTTGTGGAGATTCTAAAGTTGCTATGGTAACAACAACTACAGTAATAGAAACAAACGACCCAAATACTGTAGATTTATACAAGAATAGGGAGTATTATACTACAGTAAAACCCAGTTTACTTTGGTAAAAACAAAATTATTCTACAGAATTTACTAGTTTATCACTTAATGCTGGAGCATTCATTAACACAGTTACTGTAAATACTGTCATATAGATAGTGTAATACATTTTATTATAGTACGTTTAAAAACACTGTAGTATTTATAATAAATTACTACAGAATTTGTATTTTTTTTTTTCATGGGAGAACTAACGGTCCGATAAGACCCGAAGTAATCCGACATGATGTTTTAAACGCACGCTCTCAATACTAAAGTGCTGGTGATTTTCCCCACCATCAAGCAAAGCATTTTAAATCCATAATTGGCTGCGATATCCCTGCGTAATTAGTGACCTTCCCCAGCTGGAGACTTAAAAAAGCATGAGCTGATACAGTGTGTATGATGAATTATTCCTTTACTTGGTGTTAATAACTGTGAAAGAGTCACGGAGCAGAGCCCCAAAGCACAGTTTGGACATTAATGCTTTATTTCTCATTAATATTTATGGACGCCTTCAGTAAGACAGGGACAGATATGAGGACATGTGGAAAATAAAGATGTCCCCTAAGAAACTCAAATGTGCGTTAACATCCTTTGTCGAGAATAACCGCATGGTCATTTGATCACATAACGGACACATTTAAAAGACATTTCTAGGTTAGGTGTCAGTGTTAAAATGCTTTTCCAAATCTCAGATTTTAATGCAATTATTTTAGTAGCATTAATATACCATTACAGTTCATATTTAGAATTGTGCGGACATTTTATGTTTTGGCTTGACTTTTACTTTACTACTTTGTTTTAAATAGTCATTTTTAAAATGTCATATTTGCAATAATAATAATAATAATAATAATAATAATAATAATAATAATAATAATAGTGATGATAATAACAATAATACCACTATTATTATTGTTATTGTTATTATTATTATTATTATTATTATTAATGATGCAATTATTATAAATTAAGCATTTATTGTATCAATAATAATAATAATAATAATGATAATAATAATAATAATAATAATCAAACAACAACGAAAATAAAAATAATAATAATATTAATAATAATAGTAATGATAATAACAATATTACTATTATTATTATTATTATCTCATTACTACTACTATTACTACTGATTATTATTATTATTATTATTATAATTATTATTATACTAGTAATAATGCAATTATTATAAATTAAGCATTTATTTTATCAATAATAATAATAATGATAATAATAATAATAATAATAATAATAATAATAATAATTTTAATAAACATTTTACATTTGATTTAAATTGTACATTTTGTACATTATAGTTAATTTTATTCATTTTTTAATATCATCATTTTTTAAATGTCATTTTTATTATTATTGTTTTTCTTCTTCTTATTATTATTATTATCATCATCACTTATGCAATTATTGTAAATTATGGATTTATTTTATCAATATTATTATTATTATTATTAATAATAATCCTAATAATCAATAATAATAATAATAATAATAATAATAATAATAATAATAATAATAATAATAATAATAATAATAATCCTAATAATCAATAATAATGATAATAATAATAATAATAATAATAACAACAACAATAACATTTTATTTAAATTGATTTAAATTATACATTGATTTTTAAATGCCATTTATTATTATTATTATTATTATTATTATTATTATTATTATTATCAGCAGAAGCATCATCACTTATGCAATTATTATAAATTATGCATTTTATTATTAATAATAATAATAATATTAATAATAATAATAATAATAATAATAACATTTTACATTTGAATTTCAGTTCTAGTTAATTTTATTCATTTATTATCATTATTATTATTATTATTATTATTATTATTATTATTATTATTATCATTATTATTATTATTATTATTATTATTATTATTATTGAGGTGATTGTTGCTGTTATTATTAATGCCTCAATATATTTTTTATTAGTTTGGGTTATTTTGGGACTTATTTTGGTTTGCATAAATATACATAGTTGCTTATTCGGTTGGTTAGTTGCGGGATAATCTATTAATCCAACCAACACCAGGTAAGGAATGTTATCATTATTGCACTTCCATAACACACTTCACCTTCAAGATGGACTGTCCCTGAATGCTGTCAGTAGGCGACGACAAACAGGTCCACACCTGTGCCCAAATGTAGGTCCCATTTGGCGATGACAACTTCCTGTCCTTTGTTCTCCTCATTTTAGCCAGTGTTGGTGAGCAGATTCGTCCCACTCCAGTCGTCCCTCTCTTAGGAGGAGGCCGAGACTGGACAGAAGTGTGCAAGTGGACGACTGCGTGTTTGACAGATGCCCGTGCCTATGACCATCTGCCCCGAACAGCAGAGGTGCTGAACTGCAGATTTGAGCGCGCCCCGTCCCGCAGCTCCAAACCGAGCCCAGAAACAGACCCCTGGACAAAGGTTGCGCCTTCAGTGTAGGGAGGCAGCAGCTTTAATTTATGATGGATGAGATGGGAGGAAAGGTCACGCGCTGATAAATATGAGAGTGTTTGACTGGGGAGGTCATCAATTATGCCCGCGGCTGCTAACGGTCGATCCCGCGGATGAAATGGATCTCCCCGATATAAGAAAGCTATCTCTCAGAAAATTGGGATGTATTAATCACTCTGAATGGAGTCGAGTCTGCCCCCGCGTCCTCCTCAAATTGGAGAATGGATGTGGTCCATAGCAGGACGGGACTGTTGTTTTGATGCAGCGCTCGCTCTGGATTGAACCCAGTGGCTCTGTTCCAGGAAAGAAAAAACTGAGGAGATTGTGACTCCAGCACACTTGAGTTTGATTTTCAAGCACTGCATGGACTTCTCAAATGCATATGGTGCTTTAAATGCAAAGCAAGTCTATTTGGATGCAAGAATCCAATACGGCAAGAGAATTAGGTATGCAGAAATAAGATCATACTTTATAACTACTAATGAGCAGTTATCTTAATAATAGGCAGGTAATAAGCCAGTTGATGGCATAAATTGTGAGCTAAATTAAAGTGTTACTGAAATAATAAATGCATAACCATTTCAATAATTCCATCATTACCTTTAAATCAGGAGGGGGTTCGTTTGATGAAACTTTAAGGTGTCTTGTTACAATGTAACATAAGCTAACTATGGAGTAATATTAATAATTTGCATGTGCTTACTATCAGTGGCGCCTCCAGTAATATTTCTTAGGGTTGACAGTAATCTTACAGGGCCACACCTTAGGGGTGTTTCTTAGGGGTGACCAGAATTTCTTAGGGGCCACACAGAATCTTGGGGTGTCACACAAAAACAATGAATTCAGTGTCATGTTCTATTTTTGTTTCTGGTAATTGAAATAATGTGGTTTTAATTCATTTAATTTATCACTCTTGCAATTATATTATAGCTAATATATCATAGCTAATACAACCTGTACAACCTGTATATAATGCTCATAGTACATCCATCTGTAAATATCACCATAGTTTTTCTATAACTGCACTTTATAACCTATACCTGTATCCTGCACTTGCTGCTATTGCACAGCTGGTTAGACCTAAACTGCATTTCGTTGCCTTGTACTTGTACTTGTACATGTGTAATGACAATTAAATTGAATCTAATCTAATAATTTTATTGCAATTTATTCCTTGAAATAAGTACATGTGTTCCTTTTTGAGCCACAATAATATTAATACAGCTTCTTCTGTTGATGTACCTTAAGGTAAACATTATACTGCCATTGCTGTCTATTGAAGGTGTATTCCTGCTGTCAACGACGATCGAGGAGAGGCAGTGAATCAGCTACGTCACTGGCACCAATCAGTCTACAGTAATTTAATGGCTGCTATTTATTTATTGAAATATTGTGAACTTACATGAGTACATTTAAATTAATAATATCAACAGCAAAATCATATTGGGGTGGTCACAGCGGTGGCCAGAGTTTACACAGGGGTGGCCGTGGCCACTGCTTACTATGTGGTTAGGGTTAGAATCTGGGATATGTTTAGTTCAACACAATCTCACGGACATTCATAACTTTTTTTTAGTGGCTAATTCGTACGAATTCGTAGGATCTAATTCGTACAATTTAGTACGATTTGCTCATCCTCCAATGACGGTTGGGTTTAGGGGCGGGGTTAGGTGCCACGCCTCCTTTTTAAAATCGTACCATTTTGTACGACTGAACTCGAATATCGACTGAATTAGCCACTAAACTGACAAAACGTAAAATACTTACGTTTTCTCGTGAGATCAGGCTGGTTTAGTTGCATGTAATTATGCATTATTAATTGTAATTTCTAACATTCTTAAAATAAAGGTGTTATCCTTTCCTCTCAGTTCATCAAGATTTTGACCATCTAGACTAGTGTTTCCCAACCCTGTTCCTGAAGGCACACCAACAGTACACATTTCCAACCTCTCCCTAATCAAACACACCTGAATCAACTTATCATAACATCAGAAGAGACTCCAACACCTGAAGTTAATGGGTCAGAAAAGGGAGACATCCACAATATGTACTGTTGGTGTGCCTCCAGGAACAGGGTTGGGAAACACTGATCTAGACAAACTTTTCCACTTTATTGCAATAGAAATAGTTCATGTGTGTTATTAATTCCTCATGGATTAACTGAAACACGTTGGAAAGACATCTACATCTGTTTTAGTCTACTTAGTATGAATACATATGTTTGAGTGTAGTTTGTAGGTGAATTGAACACTAGGGGGCAGTATGATGACAGCAACTTTGGTTCCTTATCACACTAATGATATTTACAGGGACATTTTATTGACTAATAAAGGATTATTTTCATGCAGTTCTTTGCACAACACCAACAACACACTGTCTATGATTTGTAATGAACACGTGTCTCCTGTTATCTCCATATGGACGCTTTTCTGATGGTCAGTTGTTTATAGCTCAGTTTTTGCACGGTGTTGTGTTTGTGCTGCAGAACACTCGGGTCTGACTCAGATGAAGCACACCTCCACAAAAGAGATGCAATGTAAAACCTTGGTAAAACTATGTGAAAGCAGTGCACTTTTCGGTTATGTCTGCCTCAGAATGTAATATTGGTTGGGTTTAGTACATGGGTTTAGCTTAGCGTTTCGCTAGCTGATCTGTACAAGCTCCACCCTCTCCTGGATGTGTACAAGAGGAACGCATGTCTGAAGTGCACAACAAAATGCACCCAAAGTAACAAGTTCAGGATTTTCAGAAATGCAGACAGCGCCCTCTAGTGGATTTGCCATCTAAAACGTGCAACAAAAAGTACCAGGAGCAACAAATTTTACATCTCAATCATTCACAATCTTTAATCTCTCTTTGAGGACACTTGGATGTGGACACTGACTTTATTTTTGTCCATTCATTCATTTTCCTTTGGCTTAGTCCCTTTATTAATCAGGGATCGCCACAGTGGAATGAACCGCCAACTTATCCATCATATGTTTTACTTAGTGGATGCCTTTCCAGATGCAACCCAGTACTGGGAAACACCCATACACTCTCGTATTCACACTAATACCCTACCGCAAATTTAGCTTATACAGTAAACCTATAGCGCATGTGTTTAGACTGTGTGTGCCTAAACATAAACATTATTTACTGGCATCAATTCTAACGTTGAGGAAGAATGTTTGATTTAAAGAGTGTAGGCACATCTTTTGTAAACGGTGCTTTGGTTTTTGTCTGGTGAAACTGTACAGAAAAGACAAGTCAGAACATTGTTGAGACATCTCACCTTTTTGTCATCCCGCTTCAGATATCAGATGATTTCACAGGGCGAGTTTAAAAAGAAAAGGCTTATCCCCAGCGTCTGCAGATGTCTCACTATCTATATAGCTCGAAATCTCTCAGAAGTGAATCTATATGACAGAAAACGGTCACGGGCCGATATTTTACCAGCAGGAGGATCTCCAGCATTTCAATCTGACAGAGTCGCCGGGCGAATAAAAGCTGAGAAATTCCAATCGTACTTTGTCACACGGTGAAGAACTTCGAAAGCGTCACAGGCAATGTTTTAACTAAACGTAACATTCTCCCAATAAGAGCACAGGTCTGACCTTTGACCGTGCGTTTATCATTCCAGTCTTTTCCCTTTCTTTCCTTTTCCCATCAACTGCCACCTCAGGCCTATTATTTCCCAGCGCTATTGTTTCAGAAAGGACTCTTCCCTTAGTGCGGTGGAGATTGTGATGATTACAAGAGAAAGCGGAGGGGGAAAATGGGCTTGACTGAAGAGGAAGTTCTGCTGGTAATTCTTGCAACAGCGCGTCAGGCCCGGCCACAGAAATAATGGTCTTTTTATTCAGCTGACAAGCGGCCGTGATGTCAGGCTCCTCCAATCGATAGGCCTCCATTGTCCGTCGGCGAGCCCCAATAGACAAAAACCCCTCTTGAATTATCTCCTACAGCTCCAAAACAGCTGTTTTTCAGCGTCGGTGAAAAGATAAAGAAATATATTAGGGGGTTGGCGGACCAGTCTTGACCCCAAATGAAAATTTATTGCCCCCAGGCCACCGCTAATTGTAAGATATTCAAAGGCTCGTCTCCAGAGCAGTCTTTCAGTCTAACGTATGGGCAGTTCTGCCTTTATGTTCCCGAGAGCTGCAGCCGCTTCATTCACTACATGCTACTTTATAGCCGAATGTCTTGTAAACAGAGAGGCAAAGGAAGAGAGAACAAAGACGGGCTGTTATCTCAAAGCGGCAAATGATTATGTGTCTTTCTTTCACACTGTAAATGTTTGTAAAGCTCTTCGTTTACGGCTTTCATCATTCACAAAGAGCTTTGCATTTAGACGACACACAGATTCTCTGGAGAGGTAAAGGAAATCTTGCACTTCAGGTCATTATCCGTCTGGCTTCTTTCGAGATCAGTAAACATGCGTGTTATGGAGGCCAGCAGAAAATATGGCGACTGACCCTGGGCTCTGCTGAAGACATGGTCGAGGGCTTTCCTAAATGTAGCATGGCTTATTGATCTCCTCGGGTCGAGTGGAAACAGCAAGGCCAGCACTAACTCCAGCTGAGTCAGGCCTATTGCCATGATATGGGCCAAATCAATTGTCTCCGAAGGCTAGTTTTCTGCATGACAATGTCTGTCCTTGTGGGCCTTTGTGGAGTGGAGTGTTTCAGTGTTAGTAGCAATTACCTTGACCATTTCAAATGGGATTGCTTTCTTTAACGCCACCCCCAACCTGGATATAATCACAGCAAATCTCCGTTTTGTTCTTTGCTTAGGGGTGAATAGAAGTTTGGGGTATTCTGCCAGAGAGGATCTTGACGCTGTCAGTGGAGTGAATGTGTAGATTTGTGCTGTGTGTGTGTCTTCCTCTAAATAATACAATATTAACCCAGAGCAATGTGAGGAACCAGTAGTTCGGACGGTGTCTGATCAGAATGATTGGGTGGGCGGGGTTTACACAACACTTTTGAGGTAATGAAAGTGATGTCATCATCAGCTGGAGAGACTTTGGCTCCGCCCACTGACTTTGAGCATTTGTGTACAGCATGAAATCAGCAAAACCTTGTCTACAGATGGGAAAGTTCTTGATTCAACCAAATCCACAAATACACGTCTAGAAATGTATAAACGTTGGGTAGAAGTTGTTCCGAAGATGGTACAAACCTTGGGTTTTTTTTATTTGTTTTATAGTGTATGGTCTATAATAATAATAACAATAATAATAACAATAATAATAATAATTGAAAATTCTGGGTTGTTTTAACCCAGTGTTGCATCAAATATGAACAAACCCAAAACTGGGTTAAAATGTCATTAATTAGGAAAAAAACTCAAAGTTCTGGATTGTCTTAACTCAAAGTTGGGTTAAATGCGCGCAAATTTGGGTATTTATTTTTCAAATGAATGTAAATAACACTTTTTAATCCAATAGTAGGGTTTATACATATCTGACCCAACTTTGGGTCATGACAACACTGAAACTAAATAAAATACCCATAAAATGGTGTTTTTGTTACCCAATGATGGATCAAATATGGACAAACCCAACAGGTGGCTTAAAAATGGCTTTAATTTCATTGAAAACAAAACTTTGGGTTTGCCATATTTGACCCAAGACAATCCAGCATTTTCTTAAGCATATATAAAAAACGCTGGGTTGTCATAAGCCAAAGTTGGTTGAAATATGGAGAAACCCAACCATTGGTTTAAAAAGCGTAATTTACATTGTTAAAATTAACCCAAAAGGTAGGTTTGTCCATATTTGGCCCAACATTGGCCTACAACAACCCAGGAGTTTTATGCATACTCTAAAAAAATGTTGGACTGTATTAACCTGATGTTGGATCAAATGTGATCAAACCTAACAGTTTATGTAATTAATTTAACTGATAAAAATAACCCAACACTCCACAGAGACTGGCTCAGTCCACTAACTCAGTGGCAGCATTTGTGATCAGCATGACATCTTCAAATACACATCTATAATTGGGGGAAATGTATTGTGCTATGGACTGTACTAACACATTCAACCAGAGTAACCCAGAGTTATATACTTAAGTGAACACTAACATATTTTACCATCTAGCATTATGAATAATTGCAAAGATTTGTCAGTCAGCCTTCTTAAAAAAACCCCAAAAAATAAATAAAAAAACATTAAGAGTAAAACTTACATACTGCAAATAAGGACAAACTCAACAGTTGTATTAAAAATGACATTTAAATGTAATTAAAATAATTTATTCTACAATGGGTCTGTTCATATTTGACCCAGCACTGGGTCAGCTATGAACAAACACAATATTGGGTTATTTTTTCATGTTAGGGTAATATACTAAAAAAAAAAATACTAAAAATGTTTTGGGCCAAATATGGACAAACCAACCAAACCACTGGGTTAAAAAGTGTCACTGAAATGTAAATGAAAAATAAAAATAATAAAAATCCAACAAAGATTTTGTCCAAATTTGATACACTGTTGGGTTACAACAACCCAGTTCTATTTTATTTCATTTTTATAGTGTATACTCTAACACAGCGTTTCCCAACCTTGTTCCTGGAGGCACACCAACAGTACATATTTTGGATGTCTCCCTTACCTGACTAATTAATTTCAGGTGTTGGAGTCTCTTCTTATGTTCTAATTAGGTGATTCAGGTGTGTTTGATTAGGGAGACATTGGAAATGTGTACTGTTGGTGTGCCTTCAGGAACAGGGTTGGGAAACACTGCTCTAACAAATGAAAGATTGTTTTGGGTCAAATATGGACAAATCAACCAATCTGTTGGGTAAAAAAGTGTCACTGAAATTTAAATGAAAAAATAATAAAAATCCAACATAGGGTTTGTACAAATTTTACACACGAACATATTTTACCATCTAGCATTATGTATAATTGCAAAGTTTTGTCAGTCAGCCTTCTTAAAAAAAACCCAAAAAATAAATAATAAAAAAACATTACGAGTAGACAATGTGCTGGAGAAGCTGTTATGATTAACTCTGGTTTAATGGTGCAGTATGTAAGTTTGACACCCAGTGGTTGAACTAGGTATTGCACCCCTGGTTCAAACACACGCAAGAGCAGTTTGCCAGATTGACGACACCAACAAATCCTGTTCTGACTATATACAACGGCACCGATTGAAGGAATATTTTCCATATTAAAAGGAGTTTTTGTCCTAACCAACACCTCGAATTGATATATTAAAACCGGCTTGTTTCTTGCAGGTGAACAACAGAATAAACAGACAATGACCTCAGGTACACTAATTGTGCTTTATTCAGTGTTTAATGCTAACAATGTGAGTCTGAATGCCATTTTACATCACATTTATTGCCGTACTACTGAAAGCAGCAGCAGATAGCTCACCTCAGATCTGGAAAATAAAATAGAACTGTGACTCAATCAACCTGCTCACCTAATGTTTACATTTCTAATGGTTATGTCATTTGCTAATTGATAACCACCTCACGTGGAACTCTGAATCTGCATCTCATTTCGCAGGCTGATACTGTCCACCAGAGGTCGCATTTTTGGTCGCGGACGCATGCTTTGAGAGCCTTCCTGACTACATGAATCACACCAAGGCAACCGGGGGGCTGAAATATAATTGGCTAAACTGCCATTGGGTGAGTTAAAGGGACTAAAACAAAGACAGCCGCTCCAGCACGTAACACACGTTTAAAGCAGAATATCTGACTTCAGCATTGTTTTTCAGATAAACAAGAACATTCACTGAGCATGTTTCCAAATATCTGCACACATAAATATGGTGTTTTTATACTTCAGAAGAGTCAAACACTTACATACAGCACCTTTAATCATAACAAACTCTCAGGTTTTCAATGAACTTGAAATCTCCACAACAGAACGAAAGGCCTGCTGTTATATGAACTGGTTAACTGTGCAGAAATCAGTTGCGTACAGTCAGAAGTATGTTCTCCATCGAGGCCGGCCTCAGAGGGAGATTTGCTACCGATTAGCATCTGGTCTTGAGCCAATTCAAGCCGTCTGATTTCAATTTAATGCATCTTTTGAGCCCATCCGGAGAAATGCATGATAGCTGTAACACTAATTTAACCCCTGAGTACAGCACTGAAAGTGGCTTTTCAGCAACCGCTGGTTTTGATTCCGCTTAATAACGTCTTTCTCAGTGTTGACTCCTACAGACAGAGCAGGATTACTACACAAACACCAAGCTGAACACTTTACATGATCCATCTTTACTACACACTACAGCAATTGCTGGCAAATGTATGTGTAGCATACGAAGTAAAAATTCCAGGTTGGTGTAACTCAACGTTGGGTCACACATGGACAAATCCAACCATTGGGTTAAAAAGTGTTAATGATAAAAAATAAATTAATAAAAAGAAATAACAGTGTTTGTCTATATTTGACTCAACGTTGGTTTGCAGCATGCCAGCTTTTATTTAAATATTGTATACTCTAACGAATGCCAAGCGGTTTTAACCCCACATTGGGTCAAATATGGACAAACCCAATGTTGGGTTTATTTTCTATATTGTGGGAATGTACACTAAAATGTTTTATATTGAACTGTATTAACACAATGTTGGGTCAAATATGGACAAATACAACAGTTGGGTTAAAAATGTCATTTAAATTAAATATTTAAAAATAATAACCTATCATTGGGTTTGTCTACATTTGACCCAATGCTGGGTTACAAAAACCCAACATGTTATATATACACTATAAAAATGCTGAGTTGTATTATTCCAACATTGGGTCAAAACCCAGCGTTGGGTTAAAAAGTGTCACTTAAATTTAATTCAACAAATTAGTTTTTACAGTGTATACTCGAACAAATATGTAACAAAATGAACAAACCCTCCCATTGGGTTAAAAAAAAAGTGTAATTTAAGTTTAATAATAAAAAAAAAAAACGATTGTAATAACCCAATGCAGGGTCAAAAAAGGACATATTCAACAATTGTATTAAAAATGACATTTAAATGTAATTAAAATAATTTATTCTACAATGGGTCTGTTCATATTTGACCCAGCACTGGGTCAGCTATGAACAAACACAATATTGGGTTATTTTTTCATGTTAGGGTAATATACTAAAAAAAAAAAAAATAAATAAAAATGTTTTGGGCCAAATATGGACAAACCAACCGAACCACTGGGTTAAAAAGTGTCACTGAAATGTAAATGAAAAATAAAAATAATAAAAATGCAACATAGGGTTTGTCCAAATTTGACACACTGTTGGGTTACAACAACCCAGTTCTATTTTATTTCATTTTATAGTGTACAGTCTAACAAATGCAGAGTTGTTTTGGGTCAAATATGGACAAATCAACCAATCCGTTGGGTAAAAAAAGTGTCGCTGAAATTTAAATGGAGAAAAATTAATAAATAAAATGGAATAATAATCCAACATAAATGTCCATGTTTGACACACTGTTGGGTTATAACAACCCAGTTCTATTTTATTTCATTTTATAGTGTATACTCTAACAAATGAAAGATTGTTTTGGGTCAAATATGGACAAACCAACCAATCCGTTGGGTAAAAAAGTGTCACTGAAATTTAAATATAGAAAAAATAAAAATCCAACATAGGGTTTGTCCACATTTGACACACTGTTGGGTTACAACAACCCAGTTCTGTTTAATTTCATTTTTATTGTGTATACTCTAACAAATGCAGAGTTGTTTTGGGTCAAATATGGACAAACCAACCAATCCGTTGGGTAAAAAAAGTGTCACTGAAATTTAAATGGAAAAATACATAAATAAATAAATAAATAAATAAAATAAAATAATAATCCAACATAAAGGTTGTCCATGTTTGATACACTGTTGGGTTACAACAACCCAACCCTATTTTATTTCATTTTTATAGTGTATACTCTAACAAATGAAAGATTATTTTGGGTCAAATATGGACAAACCAACCAATCCGTTGGGTAAAAAAAGTGTCACTGAAATTTAAACGGAAAAAATAAAATAAAATAAAATAAAATGATAATCCAACATGAAGGTTGTCCATGTGTCACGATCACCAGCGATCGTAACATCCTAGATCGCTGGATCTCACACACATTCACTTGGACTACAAATCCGCCATTCATGGACTACATTTTCATACATGCGCTCCGTTCCACAAACACACATGCTTCCTCATTTTCACTGATTACACTTGCACCAGCTGAGGATTGTCAGAGACTGATTACACACACTATTTAAACAACACACACACTCCCTGCCTTTGCCGAGTCTTGTTTAACTGTAAAGTGACATTACAACGCGTTTCTCCTAGTCTAGTTTCTCCGTGTTTTGATCTTGCCTTGTTTACTTTTCTCCTTGTCTGCCGCCTGCCTTCTGACCTCTCGCCTGATACCTTTGACCACGATTCTGGACTGCCTTTATGCATCTGTTTGCACCTGTGTTGACCATTGCCTCCCTGACTTTGAATAAACCTGCATGTGGATCCTAAACCTCAGTTGCCTCTGTCACTCCTCGTGTTACAACTTGTTTGATACACTGTTGGGTTACAACAACCCAGTTCTGTTTAATTTCATTTTTATTGTGTATACTCTAACAAATGCAGAGTTGTTTTAGGTCAAATATGGACAAACCAACCAGCAGGTTAAAAAAAAATAATGTTTAGGATTAGACTCTGGTTATATTCACACACTGCTGCCACTGCCACTGTGTTTAAACCTCTTATAAAAGTGATTTCAGCATAATATCTCCCCTTTAAGAGATAAATCAAAGCTGTAAATATTCATATTTAATGGACTTAAGGCTCATTGATGATCAGTATGAGAAAATAAAAAGACAGCGGAAGTGAGTGTCTGTCATTCCTGACTGAAAGAGTGTGTGTGTGTGTGTGTGTGTGTGTGTGTGTGTGTGTGTGTATCAGTGGAGCTGATGAAAAGTTGTGCTGGTATTAAGTTGAACGTGGCTCAGGGAATGTGTGTTATCGTCTGCGGATGACAGATTGATGCGAGTGTGTGTTTTGTCCATCTGTGTGTGTCTGGGTGGTGCCGCTGGATCCGCTTTCACCACACGTCAGTCCTGCTCACCAAATCCTCCAATTTAACAATACGGAGGAAGGACGGACAATGTCAACTATTTTTACGAAAGTCTGGCTCAACCTGCAGAAAACCTGGCATTACCTGGAGGAGAAGCAGAGCCCTGAGCGACGGGACACTGAAATACTGGGTCTGCTTCTCCTCTCTTATTTGGAGTTTTCTTTCATGTTCATGTCAGAATATGTGACAAAGTTTTATTTTTTATTAAAGTTGAGAAATAAAAAAACAACTTCAACTTTACCATTTTAAAATGTACAAATATATTTATATTTTTACTAATTATATATATTTATACACACTTTTTTTTTCATTCATTCATGTTCTTTTAGGCTTTTTCCCTTTATTAATCTGGGGTCTCCACAGCGGAATGAACCGCTAATTTATCCAGCATATGTTTTACAGCTGCAATCTATCACTGGGAATCTCCCATACACACTCATTCACACACACACACACTCATACACTACGGCCAATTCAGTTAATCAATTCCCCTATAGCGCATCTGTGGGGAAACCGGAGCACCCGGAGGAAACCCACACCAACACGGAGAGAACATGCAAACTCCACACAGAAATGTCAACTGACCCATTATTGCTATTATTGTTATTATGATTATTATTATTACTATTAGTAGTAATAGTAGTAGTTTTGTATTTTTAACATTTTGTTATTTATTTTATTTAATCTTCTCATTTAATCTTCTTTAATCTTTATTTAAGCTCCAGTCTTACCAACTGTAACACTTAGGTTAAAGGTAAGTGCCATGTTTGAGTTAACTGAGGAAGCTGCAATTCGAAGTTTCATTAGGTTTTATTCACTCACTCATTTTCTTTTCGGCTTAGTCCCTTTATTAATCTGGGGTCGCCACAGCGGAATGAATCGCCAACTTATCCAGCATTTGTTTTATACACACTTATTTAAACATACATACACTACGGACAATTTAGCCTACCCAATTCCCTTATAGCGCATGTGTTTGGACTGTGGGGGAACGCAGGGAGAACATGCAAACTCCACACAGAAATGCCAACTGATCCAGTCGAGGATCGAACCAGCGACCTTTTTGCTGTGAGGCGACAGCACTACCTACTGCACCACTGCGTCGCCCTTTTCACGCTATTATGTTTTATTTATTTATTACATTATTTTATTTTGTTAAATTTAGCTTTTACTGTTTTTGTTTTATGATTTTTTAAAAACGTTTTATATAATTTTGTATAATTTTAATACATTTCATTTAATATTTTACTTTTTTTCAATTAATATTTTATTATTATTTCATTTCGCTTTACTTCACTTAATTTTTTATCATTTTATTTTATTAATTGATTAATTTTCCTTGAACTTAGTCCCTTTATTTATCAGTGGTCACCACAGCGGAATGAACCGCCAACTATTCCAGCATATGTTTTACACAGCGGATGCCCTTCCAGCTGCAAACCAGTACTGGGAAACACCCATACACACTCATACACTACGGCCAATTTAGTTGATCAGTTCCCCTATAGCGCATGTGTTTGGACTGTGGAGGAAACCAGAACACCCGGAAGAAACCCACATCAACATGGGGAGAAACACTCCACACAGAAACACCAACTGGTCCATTATTAATATTAGTAGTAGTAGTAGTAGAAATGTTTATTATTATTATTATTATTATTATTATTATTATTATTATTATTAATCTATTTAAGCTCCAGTCTTGCCAACTTTAACACTGAGGCTAAAGGCAAGTGACATGTTTGAGTTAACTGAGGAAGCTGCAATTGGAAGTTTTCATTAAGTTTCTAATCTAAAATTGATTTATTTTAATTTGAAGTGTATTTATAGATCATTTCAACTTCATTCATGTTATTATGTTTTATTTATTTGTTTATTTACATTATTTTATTTTGTAAAATATTGCTTTTACTGTTTTTGTTTCATGATTTTTTTTTACTTTTAATTTAATTTATATAATTGTAATTTATTTCATTTCATATTTTACTTATTATTATTACTTATTATTTTATTTTGCTTTACGTCATTTTATTTTTTAACATTTTATTTTATGAATTTTCCTTGAACTTAGTGCCTTTATTTATCAGAGGTCACCACAGCGGAATGAACCACCAACTATTCCAGCATATGTTTACACAGTGGATGCCCTTTCAGCTGCAAACCAGTACAGGGAAACACCCATACACACTCATACACTACGGCCAATTTAGTTGATCAATTCCCCTATAGCGCATGTGTTTGGACTGAGGGGGATTCCAGAGCACCCGGAGGAAACCCACACCAACACAGAGAGAACATGCAAACACAGAAAAGCCAACTGACCAAGCCGAGGCTCAAACCAGTGACCTTCTTGCTGTGAGGCCACAGTGCTGACCACTGTGCCATCTTTGTTTCATTTATTTATTTATTATTATTATTTTAGAGTTTATATTTCAGTCATATCTTTGGCTAATATTACCAACACTGTTCATCAAAGCGAGTTCATTAAAAGTTGATCAGTGCATTAAAACTGTTAAATTATCTTCCACCCTTTGACTAACGTGAACACAACGTTATACATCTCGTTTCTCATTAGTCTCCTTCTGAGCATCTTAATTATTGAAATAGATGTGTGAAACGTCAGTGTGTAATTACTCCAGGAGTCACTGGCTGATAGTTAGCTTTAGTTCTCCTACAATGAAGCGTTTCTAACTAGCGGCGGCTTTAATTGATCCAGCGGCTCAAACCTCAGGCTTACATTGATTAGCTGAGTCTTTAGGCAAAGCAAACTCAATAAGGCATGAAATGAGCAATGAGTGTGTGTGTGTGTGTGTGTGTGTGTGTGTGTGTGTGTGTGTGTGTCTGTAGCTCATCAGTGCTGATAGTTATTAGTGACAGCAGAACTAGATTCATCAGTCTATCTCCACACGCACACGCACACGCACACACACACACACGCGCAAACAAACTCACACACAACAAAATACAACACAAAACGTGCACAAACACACCAAAATGTACAAACACAATGCAAATACACACACCCAAAACATGCATACATCACACACAAAATGCACACGTCAAAACATGTGCATACACGCATATACACAAAATGTACACACAACATGCACACACATTCAATTCCCACACACAATCAAAATGAACACACACACCCAAACACATACGCAACCAACAAAAGTACACCCACAGGCACAAAATGCGCACATGCCCTGAAAACACACACACACACAAAATGTACACACACATACACACAAAAATAACACACATAAAACACATACACAAACGCAAAATGCACACACACACAAAACACGTGCATACACACAAACACAAAATATACACACAACGTGCACACAAACATGAAAGCACACACACACAGAACACCCATGCACATACAAAATATCCACACACAAAACCCATACAGTGTACACACAGAAGCACATAATTCACACACAACCAAAGCGCACACACACACCCAGACACATACACGCAAACAAATGTACACACACAAGCACAAAATGCGCACATGCCCTGAAAACACACACACACAAAACGTACACATACATACACACAAAAAACACACACAAAAAAACAGATAGAGAAACACAAAAGGCACACACACACAAAACGCACACACACACAAAACACGTGCATACACACAAACACAAAATGTACACACAACGTGCACACACAAACATGCAAGCACACACACACACACACACACACACACAAAGCGCAGAAAATAATGCATTACTGTAAGGCATCACCTTCAGTAAGTGTTAGTCCAAACGCTGAGCATTATCCTGAATATGAGACCCAATCACCGCCATATTTCTGTTTCTGCATACCAAGAAATGTCTCTAATCTGCAGCTGGGGTTTATCTGCGAGTTTAATAGTTTCTCCAGACGCAGATTTAGTTTCATCTTCTCTGTGCTGATGCCGACTGATCAACAGATATGAGTTTGAGGAAAACTCCAGAAATTATTTGATGGAGCAGGTCAATATAATGGCTGTTTCTGGTCAACATCAAATCAGATCTGACTTTAATACACTGCTACAAATAAATAAATAAATAAATATCCATAAATGAGCAGTTTTCCTTATATTAAGATTCATGTTTTTATTTTATTCCCCATTTATTGATGTTTCTGAATTGCATTATGGGATTTTGAGCTTTATTGCATTAACTTTTAACCTTAAAAATTTACTTTACTAAACATTTGTAATAGTGTGCAGTGCTATATTGTCCGTGTTGTATAATACGCTACAAACACCTTGTAATAAACTGCAGCAGATTTTCTGTTATTTTACACACTTATTTCTCTAGATATTCATTCATTCATTTTCTTTTTGGCTTAGTCCCTTTGTTAATCTGGGGTCGCCACAGCAGAATGAACCACCAACCCATTCACACTCATACACTACGGACAATTTAGCCAACCCAATTCACCTGTGTCGCATGTCTTTGGACTGTGGGGGAAACCGGAGCACCAGGAGGAAACCCACACGAATGGAGGAAGAACATGCAAACTCCACACAGAAACGCCAACTGACCCAGCCGAGGCTCGAACCAGTGACCTTCTTGCTGTGAGGCGACAGCACTACCTACTGCATCGCCCTTTTTCTAGATTTTATTTCTTATATTATTCAAACTACTAAATGTTAATAAGTCACTTTGTTAAACTGTGGAGTTGAATTTTCATCATCAGAAGTGAACAGAGCAGAGATCAACATCCCATAATGCAATTCACAACCACAACACAACACACTAAATAATACAAAAACTGTTGAACACTGCTCTTCTACATAGCGATAGTCTCAATACACACAACTGTAATTGAACCTCATCTAAAGCTCAAATCATAACTCCAACAAATCTTACTCTTTACTTAAAACACTGAAGATCGCCTCCATTTTAAACATTTAAGCCGCCAAACAAATGTCAATACATGTCAAGAATTGCATTATGGCTCATTTTAATGGAGGTAAAGTTGGCTTCATATTCGCACATTCAGTCTTTCTCATTAATAATATAATCTCAGAAAAGTATTAATTGGAGATTCTAAATAGTAAAATTATATTAGCAGCCAACAACCATCAGTGTACAGCATTGTTCACAGTCAATTAAATAGTGCTAATGTTGTTTTGAAGTCATACTTACATGTGATTTCAGTCCGAATATTCAAAGTACCGTGGTAAACAATGTGTGGAGCTGTCACTGAACGAATGTGCGAATATAAAACCAACTTTACCTCAATCTCATTTTAAACAAGCAATCTGAAAAGCAGCAGTGTATTAGTGGATGTTCATTTCATGTAATCATAGCAGTATTTAATTGATGTGAATTCATCTGTGACTGCAGCGATTACACATGACCAATTCTAACCCTACACCTTTACACCTGCTAATAAACTTAACATATCCTTAAACCTACCTATAACACAAAACTTAACCAAACTTTAACTTACCCATAACCACAATTAAACAAACCTTAGCTTTAAAGTCATTAAATTTATCACATAACACATATTGACCTTTATTAAGGTAAAGTTGGCTTTATATTCGCACATTCAGTCTTTCTCATTAATAATATAATCTCAGAAAAGTATTAATTGGAGATTCTAAATAGTAAAATTATATTAGCAGCCAACAACCATCAAAGTACAGCATTGTTCACAGTCAATTAAATAGTGATAATGTTGTTTTAAAGTCATACTTACATGGGATTTCAGTCCGAATATTCAAAGTACCATGGTAAACAATGTATGGAGCTGTCACTGAACGAATGTGCGAATATAAAACTTTACCTCAATCTGGAGTTGACAGTCATTGGCTGCTAACATGATTTCCCTATTTAGATTAGGCAAAAAATACTTTTCTGACATCATGTTATTAAGGAGAAAGTCCAAATGTGGAAAAATAAAACCAGCTTCACCACAATCCATCCTTAAATCTATACAGAGTTAAACAATGACTAACATTCACTGTCTTTAGACCTACCCAAACCACTAAACATTCAGTAATCATATCCACCAAGCCTAACTTAAATAGTAACATTAACAATCCTTAAACCTATACACAGACACAACATTAACTTTAACCACTCTTAAATTTACCCATACCACTGAACAGTAACTAACAAACAATGTCCAATTCCAAAAACCCAAGCAGAAATGTAGAAGTAGCAAACAAATACTCACCCACAGTTTCTCCTCTGAGATTATGGATTGTAAACATCATGCAGAAGCAAAGCAACAGGTAATCCATTAATCCAACAAGTGATACAAAATCCACTGGATACAGGCCTCAAAAACAGGTAATCCTCCAGCAATTGTGCACAGACAGACCTTCAGTACTTCCGAAATAACTCCAGGTAAAGTGTAGTCACACTTGAGCACATGTGTCTCCAGGCCCAAACACATTCTCAAAATGGCCACCAAGTTTTCTCCCTGTCATAATAAAAGCCACCAAATTTAACCACCCTAAACCTACCTATAGCCCTCACCAAATTTGACCAACCCTTAAACATCCTCATTCATCTAAACCTATGCCTATAATAAAACTAATCATACCACTATACAGTCACAAACCAGTCTCAAAAATAATACAGTCACACACTTCTACAATAAGAAAAAACAATCTACACGGCTTACCAAAGTTTACCAACCATTAAACCTACCCATACATATAAACATTTGCCAAACCTTAACCTACACTTAAAACTAACCCTACCACAAAACAGTCACTAACTTTAACCACCATTAAGCGTACCCATATCAATAAACAGTCATTAACAAAATACAATAACAAAAACAGCTTTAACCACCCTTAAACGTACCCATACCACTAAACAATCACTAACTTTAACCACCCTTAAACTTACCCATACCACTAAACTATCACTAACTTTAACCACCCTTACACTTACCCATACCACTAAACAATCACTAACTTTAACCACCCTTAAACTTACCCATACCACTAAACAATCACTAACTTTAACCACCCTTACACTTACCCATACCACTAAACCATCACTAACTTTAACCACTCTTAAACTTACCCATACCACTAAACCATCACTAACTTTAAACACCCTTAAACTTACCCATACCACTAAACCATCACTAACTTTAACCACCCTTAAACTTACCCATACCACTAAACTATCACTAACTTTAACCACACTTAAACTTACCCATACCACCAAACAATCACTAACTTTAACCACCCTTACACTTACCCATACCACTAAACCATCACTAACTTTAACCACACTTAAACTTACCCATACCACTAAACAATCACTAACTTTAACCACCCTTACACTTACCCATACCACTAAACAATCACTAACTTTAACCACCCTTAAACTTACCCATACCACTAAACCATCACTAACTTTAAACACCCTTAAACTTACCCATACCACTAAACCATCACTAACTTTAACCACCCTTAAACTTACCCATACCACTAAACTATCACTAACTTTAACCACTCTTAAACTTACCCATACCACTAAACAATCACTAACTTTAACCACACTTAAACTTACCCATACCACTAAACCATCACTAACTTTAACCACCCTTAAACTTACCCATACCACTAAACCATCACTAACTTTAACCACCCTTAAACTTACCCATACCACTAAACAATCACTAACTTTAACCACACTTAAACTTACCCATACCACTAAACCATCACTAACTTTAACCACCCTTACACTTACCCATACCACTAAACTATCACTAACTTTAACCACCCTTAAACGTACCCATACCACTAAACCATCACTAACTTTAACCACACTTAAACTTACCCATACCACTAAACAATCACTAACTTTAACCACCCTTAAACTTACCCATACCACTAAACCATCACTAACTTTAACCACACTTAAACTTACCCATACCACTAAACCATCACTAACTTTAACCACACTTAAACTTACCCATACCACTAAACCATCACTAACTTTAACCACACATAAACTTACCCATACCACTAAACCATCACTAACTTTAACCACACTTAAACTTACCCATACCACTAAACAATCACTAACTTTAACCACCCTTAAACTTACCCATACCACTAAACCATCACTAACTTTAACCACACTTAAACTTACCCATACCACTAAACCATCACTAACTTTAACCACACATAAACTTACCCATACCACTAAACCATCACTAACTTTAACCACCCTTAAACTTACCCATACCACTAAACCATCACTAACTTTAACCACCCTTAAATTTACCATACCACTAAACCATCACTAACTTTAACCACCCTTAAACTTACCCATACCACTAAACAATCACTAACTTTAACCACCCTTACACTTACCCATACCCCTAAACCATCACTAACTCTAACCACCCTTAAATTTACCCATACCACTAAACAATCACTAACTTTAACCACACATAAACTTACCCATACCACTAAACTATCACTAACTAACCACCCTTACACTTACCCATACCACTAAACCATCACCAACTTTAACCACCCTTAAACTTACCCATACCACTAAACAATCACTAACTTTAACCACACATAAACTTACCCATACCACTAAACTATCACTAACTAACCACCCTTAAACTTACCCATACCACTAAACCATCACTAACTTTAACCACCCTTACACTTACCCATACCACTAAACCATCACTAACTTTAACCACACATAAACTTACCCATACCACTAAACTATCACTAACTTTAACCACACATAAACTTACCCATACCACTAAACTATCACTAACTAACCACACTTAAACTTACCCATACCACTAAACCATCACTAACTTTAACCACCCTTAAACTTACCCATACCACTAAACCATCACTAACTTTAACCACCCTTAAATTTACCCATACCACTAAACCATCGCTACCTTTAACCACCCTTAAACTTACCCATACCACTAAACCATCACTAACTTTAACCACACTTAAACTTACCCATACCACTAAACCATCACTAACTTTAACCACCCTTAAACTTACCCATACCACTAAACCATCACTAACTTTAACCACACTTAAACTTACCCATACCACTAAACCATCACTAACTTTAACCACACTTAAACTTACCCATACCACTAAACCATCACTAACATACATCAATATCACATCCCATGACCAATTTTCCCCTCAAAACAGGTTAAGGTAATTTAAAATCAGTTTGTATAGCGATACAATGTCCTCATACTATAAGAGAGAAGTCTTTTATCTAAAAGAGAAGCGTCTGGAATGATAAAGAGAGCGCTGGAGATCTCTCAGGTGATGTATTACCCTGCAGGCATTGTAATTTATTATATAAGCTTCATGTAACTTCAGACACTAGATTGAATACCTTCAGCTCAATTTATCAGTCAGCTGTCAAACCACGGCTCAATTTCCCGTTAACCCTTGTTTTGAGGTTCATAACCCTCTTACAAATCTGACCCTGTCAATCAAAACACCCTAATCATGCGCTTTAGCTCATTTTTTTACCCTCACTCTACATTTAATGGTGTTATTATTAATTTCAGTGCTGTAATGTTCCAGCTCAGCGTTTTGATGACTTGCTTTTATGCCTTTATAAGAAGCCAACGCTGTCAAAGTCATTAAGCTCAGTGTATTTTTTATTTATTTTATGGCTCTAACTTTTATTACCTGAGATATTCACCTTCCCGTTCATTAGGCACTAATGAAAACGTCCGCGATCTTGTTAGCTAACGAAGAATAGAGAGACGGTGACATGCATCTATTAAAGAGTGTGTTCACCGCAGCCTGATATGATAAGCATTTTATGTGTTGAATACAGATGATGAGAGAGTGTGTGTGTGTGTGTGTGTGTGTGTGTGTGTGTGTGTGTGTGTGTGTGTGTGTGTGTGTGTGTTCATCATGCAATACTGGTCATCATGAGCAGCGCTGTCAGTCTTCCTTAGTAAGAAACTCTGATCTGTCACTTCATTTTGTGTGCTACTGTGTTTATTATTTTCCAGAAGCAATGATATATGCAGATTTCTTAACAAGTAAAATCCTCTGCTCTACAAACCACTATGACTGTAATGTGTACACTGTATACGGTAATTTGTCATGACGTGAAACACTGCTGTTGAACATAGAAATCAATGGATTTCACATATATAAAAATATATGTTGTAGATATAAACACATATTCAACATATATTTCATTTAATTTATTTAATTATATAGGCTAATTATGTATATATATATATATATATATATATATATATATATATATATATTATATTATATTATATTATATTATATTATATTATATTATATTATATTATATTATATTATATTATATTATTATATATTTATACACAGTTGAAGTCAGAATTTTTAGCCCCCTGTTTATTTTTTTTCTTCCAATTTCTGTTTAACAGAGCAGATTTGTTTCAGCACATTTCTAAACATAATAGTTTTAATAACTCAATTCAGCTTAAAGTGACATTTAAAGGTTTAACTAGGTTAATTAGGTTAACTAGGCAGGTTAGGGTAATAAGGCAAGTTATTGTATAATGATGGTTTGTTCTGTAGACTATTGAAAAAAAATATATAGCTTAAAGGGGCTAATAATATTGACCTTAAAATGGATTTAAAAAAAATGAAAAACTGCTTTTATTCTAGCAGAAATAAAACAAATAAGACTTTCTCCTGAAGAACAAATATTATCAGACATACTGTGAAAATGTCCTTGCTCTGTTAAACATCAAAATCAAAGGGGGGCTAATAATTCTGACTTCAACTGTATATATTCATTCATTCATTTTCTTTTCAGCTTAGTCCCTTTTATTAATCCGGGGTTGCCACAGCGGAATGAACCGCCAACTAATCCAGCATTTGTTTTACACAGCGGATGCCCTTCCAACCGCAACTCATCACTGGGAAACATCCATACACACTCACTCACACTCATACACTACGGACAGTTTAGCCTACCCAATTCACCTGTACAGCATGTGTTTGCACTGTGGGGGAAACCAGAGGAAAGCCCCGTGAACATATAGGGAAAACATGCAAACTCCACACAGAAACGTCAACTGATCCAGCCGAAGCTCGAACCAGCGACCTTCTTGCTGTGAGGCGACAGCACTACCTACTGCGCCATTTTTCATTTTATTTATTTCACTCTAATAATAATAATAATAATAATAATAATAATAATAATAATAATAATAATAATAATAAATTTTAGTAGCTTATTTTTATTTCATTTATTTATTTTTTTATTTTTTTATTTCAACCAAACTATAATAATTATGACTTTCTCCTAAAAAAAATAAGTATATTTATATATATATATATATGTACAGCTGAAGTCAGAATTATTAGCCCCCCTTTGATGTTTTTTCTTTTTAAAATATTTCCCAAATGATGTTTAGCAGACTAAGGACATTTTCACATATTTTCTTATTTGTTTTATTTTGGCTAGAATAAAAGCAGTTTTTCATCTTTTTTAAATGCATTTTAAGGTCAATATTATTAGCCCCTTTAAGCTATATATTTTCCATAGTCAACAGAACAAACCATCGCTATACAATAACTTGCCTAATTACTGTAACCTGCCTAGTTACCCTAATTACCCTAGTTAAGCCTTTAAATGTCACTTTAAGCTGTATAGAAGTGTCTTGAAGAATATCTAGTCTAATATTATTTACTGTCATCATGGCAAAGAGAAAATAAATCAGTTATTAGAGATGAGTTATTAAAACTATTATGATTAGAAATGTGTTGAAGACATCTGCTCTCCAATAAACAGAAATTGGGGGAAAAATAAACAGGGGGCTAATAATTCTGACTTCAACCATATATATACATAGGAAATAATGTGAATAAAAATTCCTAATAATCTGACTTGTATGTTTTTGAACTGTATTCATATATTTTACCCAAACAGCAGGTTTCAATACATGCATAAAATATACACAATATACACATAAAAATAGACCACCAAATCAAGTGTACATTGTGGATGATAGTCAAATATAAGCATTTATTGAACTATTTTCAATGCAACAATCTGACAATAGCATTAGAGGTATATTGCATTTCAGTATTTCCTAAACACACTCTCTCTCGGCTTCCCAGAACAGATGTGGTTAAACAGTTTGAGGTGATTAATGAGCGCTGATTTGCGGTGTGAATTGGGTTGGAGTGTATTTGTGTGTTGTCTGGAGGGCAGTGTGTGTATTATAATGTAGTTACACGCGGCAG
The DNA here is from genome assembly GCF_903798145.1 of Danio aesculapii. Classification (NCBI taxonomy): domain Eukaryota; kingdom Metazoa; phylum Chordata; class Actinopteri; order Cypriniformes; family Danionidae; genus Danio; species Danio aesculapii. The sequence goes on along the minus strand of NC_079450.1, from coordinate 56,710,449 downwards.
CAGTGACCGAGGGAATGAGCTCTGACAGACGTGCGCCTCTGGGTGCCTTTGGGGCTCATTGCTGGTAATTTCCATCAATAAGCTTCATTATTCAGATGAGATGAATGGCTGTGTGTCAGGCGCTGGTGTTTCTCTGACCTATTGTAAATGCTGCGGCTGGTAAAAGAGCCCAGGTGTCAGATGACAAGATGGCTGCCAATAAATCAGCCACTTGACCACACAAAACACCTTCGCGAACACAAACTGACGCGCTGCTAATTTGCGGAAGCAGGTGAAAAGGCGTGTAATTAAAAGGATAAAGCCGATGACATTTTCTTGCTATGTATGCACATAATTTTGTCTAAGGTTTACAGATTTATGCATGATTATTTTGAGAGTATAGGGACGGAAAACGTAAAAACATATCCAGACATTTATTTTTTGTTCAACACAGGCTATTTCTGAAAACGTACCCATACGTACATTTCTGGAGAGGGAGAATTATGTAGCCAGATGTACGTATGGCTGCATTTCCAGCCTGATCTCACGAGAAAACGTAAGTATTTTACGTTTTGTCAGTTTAGTGGCTAGTTTATTCGTACGAAATTGTACGATTTTAAAAAGGAGGCGTGGCACCTAACCCCACCCCTAAACCCAACCGTCATTGGGTGATGAGCAAATCGTACTAAATCGCACGAATTAGATTGTACGAATTCACACGAATTAGCCACTGAATCAAAAAGTTACGAATTGCCGTGAGATTGTGTTGGCATTTCATCTTTAAAAAGAACGCTACAGGGCATTATAACGCCGTTCCTTTTCGCGCTACCAGCTGACCGCTTACCTCCATTTGGTCAGCTTTCCTGATGTTACCAGTATGTCCATTAGCTCGTCATGTACGTTGGAGGATTTGAGATGCAGAAAGGAGTTGACCGTGACGATGAAGTTTCAGTTTGAGTTCGCTGGCCAATCGGTGCTTTTTAAAACACTATGGGTTGGGTTTAGCGAAGGGGGTGAGTGGGGGGATCGGTCAGTCAGTCAGTCAGTCAGTCGGTCAGTCAGCCAGTCGACAGCGGCCTCTGGTGGATTAACATGAGAACAGCAGGCGCGAATGTCACTCGTGAGAGAAATTGGAGATCTGAAAAAGCGTACACAGCGGAGTCAGGTGGATTCACGAAAACAAAAACTGCAAAAAAAAAAGTACCTCCAGGGACGTATTTCGCAATATCAAGAATTGTAAATAGGAATACGTAATCAGAATGAGCCTGGGTTGTGTTTGATATGTCAGTGCAGAATTTTGTCCAAAAGTATAGTGACGTTAAACGTAAAACACAAAAATTAAAATAATATTATTTTAACTTCTATTTAAGGTTTACAATGCAAATATTACTTTACAAATATACCTTACAAGAAAATACTTTACAAGAAAATATTACTTTACAAGAAAATATTACTTTACAAACTGTATTGTACATAAAAACATTGCAAAGTTTGCTCTATTAAACCTCTGTTTTAATGTTTATCCTCTTTTTTATTTTTTATTTTTCATATTTATTTATTTTGTGTTGTCACTCGTCACTTTATCTACACTGGAAGCTTCTGTGGCCAAAACAAATTCCATGTGTGTGTGAAGCACATTGGCAATAAAACTGATTCTGATTCTGATTCTATTTAATCTGAATATTTATATGAATAAAACCATACAATTTGGCATATTTATTCAAAATATTTATATAAATAAAACTGTTAAGTGTGGTGCATATAATCAGATTATATTTAGGATTAAAAATGGATAAATTAGCGTATTTAATGACCATAAATTAAATATTGAAAACTATGTAAAGTTTGGTATAATTAATCAAAATATTTATATGAATAAAATGGTAAAGTTTGGTGCATATATTCATTATATAATTAGGATTGAAATAGTGAAATTTGCCATATTTAATCAGAATATTTGTAGGAATAAAACTATAAGCATTACCAGAATATAGATAGGTTAAAAAATATGAAGTTATATTTAATAAACATAAATCTATGAATAAAACTGTACATTTTAGTAAATATAATATATATCAGATTAAAAGTGTAACATTTGGCATATTTAGTCTGCCAATTATGTCTATGAATGAAACTAAAGTTTGCTTTACATAAACTGTCAATAAAACCAAAGTGTGGTGTGCATAATCAGAATATAGATCCGTCTAAAACTATTTGGTATATTTAAAGATTTAATTTTCCTTCAGCTTAGTCCCTTTATTTATCAGGGGTCTCCACAGCGGAATGAACCGCCAACTATTCAAGCATATGTTTTTCACAGCAGATGCCCTTGCAGCTGAAACCCAGTCCTGGGAAACACCCATACACACTCATTCACACTCATTCACTACGGCCAATTTAGTTGATCAATTCCCCTATAGGGCATGTGTTTGGACTGTGGGGGAAACTGGAGCACCCGGAGGAAACCCACGCCAACACAGGGAGAACATGTAAACTCCACACAGAAATGCCAACTGACCAAGCCGAGGCTCAAACCAGCAACCTGCTTGCTATGAGGCAACAGTGCTAACCACTGAGGCACCGTGCCACCCTGAAAATATTTCTATGAATATAAGGATGTTGAATAATGATGGCTTGGAGTAATGATTTTAGACAGTAGGTTTATAACGTTAACATTTGCATATTTAATGAGAATATTCAAATGAATAAAACTGTAAATATTGGTGTATATAATCAGCATATGCGTGGGAAAATATCTATAAAGGTTTTGCCCATAGTGCCATCATTCCTTACAGTTTATCCCGGTTTACCATGGCTGATGTGCAGAATTGATGCATTTCCAAACGCAGCCTTACGACAAACTATCAGTCAGAGTGTCAGTGCAGTGTGCGGTGGGCACAGAGCATTGGAAACAGCACAAGACTGACTGACTCCCAGTGAATAAAAAGCAGGAGAAAAGCAGCCGAGTCTCCCCCGGCCCGCCCTTCTGTGCAGGACCCGCTCCCTATGATGGAGTGTCCTCTCTCCCAGAGAAAGTATGTTTGCCTAGTATTTCATCATCCCCTGGAGGCAAGAGAGGGAAAATAAGCACATCAGTTGTCATTATGACAGCATAAAAATGGTGCCATCATATTTCAACTACACAATGCAGCCAGCATCCCTTTCCCTGTGATGAATTATGGACTGCTCTTTTCACACGTTGACTATAAGTTAATATTATCTCCCATGGATAATTATAGCCAAGTTCAATTACTGACCTAGAATTACCGCTCGGGGTTTGGATGCGCCGCCTTCTTTAAAAGGTATTTATCTTTTTTCGCCAACAAACTGAATCTGCATGCTGGCAGTGATGCATCCGCAAGCCCCGGCTCCGTCCCTCGGGTCTGCTTTAATGTAAACGCCGCCATTATTCTGCGCTTTTAGGGCCTTTCTGTTGATCCCCTTGACTCTGTATGCAGCATTTGAGCTTATTACTTCAGGTGTGGGACTTTCTTGCTAAGTTGCAGGCGGTAGACGTGAGCTAGCAAGGAACTATGCTTCTACATCACTTTATTCGTCTTCATTTAATGCTGATGCACTGGATCCTAACCCTAATCTAAAGAAGAAACTAATTGTTTATAATTAATGTTTACAAAAGTTTAATAAATGATATAAAAATGGTACAATTTGCATTTATTGCATTTATTACTAATTTATTCATCGTCATTTTCATATTTTACCATTATATGTTCTTAATGCAGATGCAATCATTCATTCATTTTCTTTTCGGCTTAGTCCCTTTATTAATCCGGGGTTGCCACAGCGGAATGAACTGCCAACTTATCCAGCACGTTTTTTTACGCGGCGGATGCCCTTCCAGCATCCCATCACTGTGAAACATCCCACTCATTCACACACATTCAGAACATGCAAACTCCACACAGAAACGCCAACTGACCCAGCCGAGGCTCGAACCAGTGACCTTCTTGCTGCGAAGCCACTGAGCCACCGTGCCGCTCATAATCCACACGTTAATAGTGGGCATTGCTATTTAGGTAAACGTGCTGCCATCTGTAATTACTGAATAGACAAAACATCAGTAACAAGGACACCAAGGGTTAGGTTTATGGTTAGTTACATGTATTTATGTCTAAATATTTGAGAATTGGTGCTAAAATGCTATTTTATTTAGGTCACGCTTTACTAAATGTACAATTTGTGCAATTAACAAACCATTAACTATGACTTTCAGGTCAATAAACTCCTAATTATGGCTGGAGTTTGGTTTATATAAGCAGGATTAAAGAGATCATGCAGAATATGTGCTT
>NC_079450.1:56696163-56701163 GCF_903798145.1 Danio aesculapii | reverse complement strand
ATAAATCAAAACAAAAGTTGGGTTAAAAGTAGCATTTAAAATCATTTTAAAAATTACCCAAGGTTGGGTTTGTTCATATTTAACCCAATGTTTTTATTATTTTTAATATTAAATTAAAACACCACTTTTTTATTTGGTTTGTCTATATTTGACCAAAAATTGGGTTAAAAAGTGACATTTAAATTTAATAGAAACAAAACAAACAAAAAGGGTTTAAAAAACAAACAAAAAAAAACAAACAAATATATATATATATATAGAGAGAGAGAGAGAGAGAGAGAGAGAGAGAGAGAAAGAGAGAGAGAGAGAGAGAGATAATAAAGATGTTTACAAACATAATGTATTATTACAATCTAATAACTATCATTAATAAATGCACTACAAGTATTCTTCAATCTTAGTGTTAGTAAATGTTAATAAATACATTAACTAACTTTACCTAATGGGATCTCGTTGTAAAGTGTGACCAAAACTATTTTACCTAACAGAAATAGCAAGTTTGCTTATTAAGAAAGGTGCGTAACGTTGAACACTTTACACACTGAACAGGGTCAGATTTATAAAAGAAGAAGAGGGAATTTATAAGGTTGGATTATTTATTACAACACAGGCTCATTCTGAAAACGTCCCCCTACATACATTACTGGAGATCATGAATTATATAGCTAGCGGTATGCGTGGTTGCATTTTGTCTTTAAAATGAACACTACGGGGCGGTATGATGCCATTTCTTTTCGCACTTAACAGCTGACGGCTTATCTCCTTGCCCAGTGGCTCGCCACATACGTCGGATATGAATTTGAGACACAGCGAGAAGTTGACCACAACGATGGGGTTTGAGTCGAGTGAAGAGTGGTTCCAGGAAGCGGGTAAGACAAAAACAGAAGCCAAAAAATAGAACAACAAGTACATAACAGGGTGAGAATGTGGTAAATCTGAAAACGTGGTTAAAAATCAAGCAGCCCCGAGGGCTTTTCTTTTTCTATATTGCTTTTGAAAACTGTTGGTTGGGTTTAGAGAAGTGGCGCTGGTCAATCTGTGGTTCTGAAAACACTCGGCTGGGTTTAGTGAAGGAGGTGGGTGGGTCAGTCAGTCAGTCGACAGCGGCCTCTGGTGGATTTACGTGAGAACTGCAGGTGTGAATGGCACTCGCGAGAGAAATTTGAGATCTGAAAAAGCGTACACAGCACCCTCTGGTGGATTCGCGAAAACAAAAACTGCAAACCAACGTAGCTCCTGGGACATTTCGCGATCTCTAGAAATATATACAGGGTTACGTAATGAGAATGAGCCTGGGTTCATTTATTTTGGATTGTTCAAGCAAGATTACCCTTCATAAGTGATTATGCTGGCTCCTGATGGTGAATATGGTTGCACTCATGACATGACATGGTCTTTGTTACTCTCTCAACTCAACTCAAAAAATGTTAGTGCTCCATTTGAGACGACACTATAATCATACACTACACGGCTTAATGTATATGTGCAGAACTGCATGGTATGTCATTTGGGATGCAACTCTTGTATTTGGTGCTTCCAAACATTCATTGACTCCAAATGAAAACGACTTTGCAACTGCGAGTTCGTATCAGTAGTTTGATATGCCTCTGATTAGCCGAGCTGAATGGGAGGACAGATACTAACACATGTAGCATTGACTGTTTAACACGAGCTACGCGCTTTCAATAAAAGGGATTAACTGGGTTTATCAGCATTTTGCAGATGGCCGATTGTTGGGCGTCTGATTTTGTGCTGAAGGGTCAGACGAGCGCTGGCGTCATCCAGGTGAACCCAAGAACCTGAGATGCGAAGCTCCTGAAATAATGGGCATCCTGATACCTTTGGCCTTGTGGCAGCGCATTGTGGCTCCAACAAGAGTGCTTTGAACTCTGTCAAAAAATCTCCACCTGGGGGCAGGTAAATGTCAAGCCAAAAATCATGCATCAAAGCCCTGACCACGAAAAAAAAGCCAAGGACATTGACTAATTAGATGGTAAAATCTCTGCTCGTGAATCTGTGGTTAAAGCTTGGGGAAATATAATAAATTGACACCAGCCTCAAAAGCTAACCTTTTTTTTGTGCGCCTATATGTGTGTGTGTGTGTTTTTCTTTCTTCAGCCCGGTTGGAGAGCGTTATTCAAGCCCGGGCTGTAAACCCATCCTTCATCTGCGGGGCAGTTAAATAGCCTCCATTGTGCTCCATTGTCCTGTTATTGCTGTTGTCCCGATTCCTTTCAAATTCAATTCTTTATTTGGTGTATATTATTACCCACAAGAAGCTCCTCTTCCTCAAGGCAAACAGCGAACCACGAGACAATATCAGCCGCACAAAAGACCTTCAAACTCTATTATGGTGTTTAATCTCTTGGAGGGTTTGGTGACTCTCGATGCTGTGGAAAACAGGTGATGTCAACCCAGAGGAGTCCTGCGGTTAAGAAGCGTCCGCTCCGGCACTGTGTGTTGGAGATACTGTATTTCTCTGTCTGAATCCAGCACAGGAAGGAAACATGGATATCTGCGCTTACATGTCTTCTCTAAATAAATGCTGCGCTGTGTTAACCTAATACTGGGATAAATATGGGTTATTTTTTTAACTCGGGTAACACTTTAATTTAAGGGGACAGTTACACATGTTCAATGCACTTACTAAAGTAATTAGAATGAACTATGCATAATTACATACAACTAACACTAACCCTAACCCATATTCTAACCCTAAACATATAATAAGTACATGTAACTAATTGATATAACCAAGTAGTTGAATAGGGAATATTAATTACTAGAGATACTGTAACTGTGTCACCTTAAAATAAAATGAAACCTTTAACTCCTGTGTGGTCTTATAAATCTGTATACACCACGTATAACCATAGTAATGTCAAACAAGGATATAAAGTGAAGTGTCATGCAGGAATTCTGACAAAAGTCATCTTGCAGTAATAAACCATATTGAAATCACAGCCTTTTTTTCATGATGTCACCTCCCATTCTGCTCTCCTTAAAAACTCACCTGTACTCACAATACAAAGATGAATCTAAAAATAACCCTAACCCTAACATAACCCAACCTAACCCAACCCAACCCTAACCTGACCCAATCAAATACCTAACGCAAACATTACCTAACCTAACCTAACCTAACCTAAGCTAAGCTAAGCTTAGCTAAGCTAAGCTAAGCTTACCTAACCTAACCTAACCTAACCTAACCTAACCTAACCTAACCCACCCTAACCCTAACATAACATCACCTTACCTTACCTAACCCACCCCAACCCAACCCTAACCCACCCTAGCCTAGCCTAGCCTAACCTAACCTACCCATAACAAACATAACATAACATAAACTAACCAAACCCAGCCCTACCCTACCCTAGCCTAACTCAACCCAACCTAACTCAACCCAACCCAACCTAACATAACATAACATAACATAACATAACATAACATAACATAACATAACATAACATAACATAACATAACATAACACAAACTAACCAAACCCAGCCTTACCAAACCCAGCCTTACCCTAACCCCCCTCAACCCAACCCAACCCAACCTAACCTAACCTAACCTAACATAACATAACATAACATAACATAACATAACATAACATAACATAACATAACATAACATAACACAAACTAACCAAACCCAGCCTTACCAAACCCAGCCTTACCCTAACCCCCCTCAACCCAACCCAACCCAACCTAACCTAAACTAACCTAACATAATATAACATAACATAACATAACATAACATAACATAACATAACATAACATAACATAACATAACATAACATAACATAACCTAAACTAACCCAACCTAAGGCTAACATAACATTCTAACATAAACAAACCCAACCCAACCCTATCCTAACCTAACAACCTAAACTAAACAAAACTAACCCTAACATAACATAACCTACCCTAAACTAACCCAACCCTAACCTAACACAACCCAACCTAACCCTAACATAACCTAAACTAACCCTAGCCCTATTCTAAACTAAACTAAACTAAACTAAACTAAACTAAACTAATCTAACCTAACCCAACCTAACCTAACCTAACCTAACCTAACCTAACCTAACCTAACCTAACCCAACCTAACTCAACCTAACCTAACCTAACCTAACCTAACCTAACCCTAACATAACAAACTAACCCTAGCCCTATTCTAAACTAATCATCTAACCTAACCAAACCTAACCTAACCTAACCTAACCTAACCTAACCTAACCTAACCTAACCTAACCTAACCTAACCCTAATCTAACCTAACCTAACCTAACCTTAATCTAACCTTAACCCTAACCCACACATTTAAACACTGCCTGTCAAATGCAGGTTCAGAGGGTCATTTTGATTACATAAACAAAATGTGATGTTTCTTGACAGCAGATCATGGGTTATGTTTCCCTCCTGGTGGCTATATTAAAATAGTTTGAGCCATTAAATCTTCAATGCATCCCAGTTTCCTTTGTGCTGGTGAAACGTGGGATATTAAATCCCCCGATGATATTTGAAAAGCAGACAGGTCTTCTTTATAAAAGCGTACACATTCGCATTTATGCATTCATTTACATTCAGCTCATCTGCAGAGCAATCATTTAGCGCGCGCTCATTGGATCCCGGCGTGTGTGTTCATTTCCTGTTGATCAGATTAAATGTTTGATGTGCTCTTCCAACTTGACACAATGGCGCAGATGAAAACCGGACAAATTTACTTTTTAGGTGACAGACAGCAATTGGAGGGAAATTAAGTTGTATCAGTACATCACATTATACACGGCGGAAATATTGTAGCTGGAACAATCGCAACCTCCGTCTGTTTAAATACATAAAAAAGTCATTTCATTGCTTTTCTTTGATGTGATGGGCGAGAGTCGTGTAGCGCACGGCAAAGAGGAAATTATTATGAGTTTATTCAATGCCAGTCAATCTCTCCCGCCTGCTTTATTAACTGTTCCACATGGTTATTTCCCCTGCTTAAATACCT
>NC_079450.1:56638663-56691163 GCF_903798145.1 Danio aesculapii | reverse complement strand
GACTGTGTCCTCACGCCAACACTAGGAGAACATGCAAACTCCAAACACCAAGTGACCCAGCTGGGACTCAAACCAGTGACCTTCTTGCTGTGAGGCAACAGTGTGAAACCATTGAGCCACCATGCTGCCCTGACGAAACTTTAATGTAATTCATCACTATAATAACATTATACAAAATGTTTCTTATAGTTTCAGTCTCATGTTAAACTAATGTTCTCCAAACGTTATTAAAACATTCCATTCACAATCATGTCCTAAAAACATAGTTCTCTCAATGTTTCAAGAATGTTCCAAAAGCATTAATTCAAAAATGTTACGTGCTAACGTTTATACAACTTTGAAAGAATGTTAAGGGATGTTTTGAGAATGTTCCCTGTTAGCTGTGGCGCTGTGTTCTCGTCAAATCAAGATCCTAAGTGACTAGCTGTGATCAATCGACATGATGTTGTAATGATTTTCAAACAGCGCATATTGAATTAGGGGGATTGTGTTTTAGTAAAGCTTATTTGGGAATTAAGAAAGGAAAAACCGGCCGATAGGTAAAAAAATAGAGCCAGCACATTGTGCTTAATGCACAAACTAAAGCGATTGTTCCTCATTTTATTACTCCTCTTTAAGCCGTCAATACACACTCAGTACTGTAACTGGAGCAGACCTCAAAAAAAGTCCAGTGAGAGGAGAAACACAAACATTATTACCTTATTTAAAGAAAGAAATCTTGAATATTGATCCGGCGTAGCTTCATTACCTGGAAACTGCCATGCCAGATTGATGTCTCTTTAAAGTAGGTCCCTGGTCAGAGCTACCCTGGGAATCCTGCTATTGACTTTGGGTGTTTGTGTAGCCGAGCCTCCAGAGACTTTTGCTTGCTTTTAATGGGATCCATCAATTCAGCTTCCCTTTTAATAATCATTGTTCCACCGGAGCAGCCGCTTCAGTTGTGTCGAGACAGCACAGTTGTTTAAGTCCATGCATTAAGATCTTTTTTTTTCGTTCACCGCTCTTTGAGGATATGTTGCTCTCGCGTCTAAGCTTTGACAAGCCCTCGCTTTGAAAGTTCGACCTCAGAAACCACAGCGAAAGCCACTAAAAGGGAAGACGAACCAGGACTGAGGTTATACCATTAACCTGCGAGCGTAAGAGGCTTGCATTAACATGTTGGGAAATGAAAATCAGCAATGCATGTCTGTTCTAAAAGTGCATTGATTTTCATAAGGGGCCATGCAGGGATTGTGTTGTTGATTTTAATGGGATCCGTGATTCACAAGAAGTGCTTCAAATGAAAGAACAACCTCGCAGACCTTCGGTTCACCTTGCTGCAATGCATAAAACCAAAGAAAGACAAGAGAGAGGGAAGACAAGATGAAAGAGGATGCAAATGTTAAGTACATTGATCAATGCTCTTCAACGCTCAACCACATCGATACATCGGAAACATCATTTGTATCAGCAGTTGTTCCTTTTAATTAAGATCTGACCCAAATCTTTGCCATTGATTCTTGCCATTACCTTATTGACGGGGCTAACGCTGAGTCCAGACTTTTCCATGGCTGAAGGGTCCGGGCTTGAGATATTATGAGGGCCTGTGAAACAGAGCACAAATGAATTATGTCACACCAAAGCCAACGCACACTCACTCCACATAGGAAATCGAAGACGTTTTGTTGCCACCGATGTGAAGGACATGCTCTCCAAATCAGATAATGTCCCTCGGACCGAAGTCATGCCAGCTTCAATCAGCCATTGAAATGTATGACACGGAGAGCACAAATGCTTCAGTTCTTGCATGTTTACAGAGGCTTTGTTATCGGGATCGAGGTTTGAACTGCTCCCCAATGTTTGGTCTTCATAACAAAAATCAATGTTGAGTTCCCAGGCGGGCGTCTCATCGATATAACGGTCTACGGGGAGTCTTTGCCATGAGCACCATCATGATTTTAGTCCAGTAGATAGTCATTCATCAGCTTCCCAAACAACAAATAACTCTCTACTGAAGTACTTTATAGGTTCCTGAACTGCCAGCTATGTTTACATTCAAATATGCAAATTAGATGTATGTGCAACACTGGAATATCCCAGAAAACATTTGTGAATGAAGCAGCATTTACATCACTTGCTGATAAACAGCTTGGTCCTCTGTAAATGTGACTTTATTAGTAAATTGCATCCTTAATTAGCTGAGAAAAGTTTTGGGAAACACACTTCAGATTGAGAAATCCAAGCATGGATGGATCTCACTGACGAGGGCCAATAGCCGCATTTCCACTATCGGGCCAGTGCGAGCCAGGGCTTTAATCGGGCAGACCGGGCCAATAGCCCGGGAGGTTGAGAAATGAGGCCGAAATCATGTCGCGTTTTCACTGTCGGGCTAGTTGCTCGCAGCGCGTCACGCAAACACCGCCCCAGAACGTCCCCCGAATCAAACGTCACACAACCCGTCACACAACCCGCCCACTTCAGCGGGAACAAAAAACTCAAATTATAACCACAAACACAACCTGGCATCACTACGAGAGCTGGAAGATGGAGAACACCGAAGCGATTGCTTTTGTACTGTTTGTGGTCTGTTGGTGTAAGGCCAGACAGCGATCCCTGGATAAGGACATTCGAGTTCGGCGGCATTTACTTCGAACACAGATTTTTCTTAGTGAGTTGATCAAGCGCGATAGCAAAACAAATGTAAGGGAAGAAAGCATCTTGTCTCCTCTTTACCTGACAGGAAAACTCCGCCTTTGTACGTAACCCCGCCCCGAAGCCCCAGTTGGCCCTCCTTGGCCCATGGTATTCGGCGGGCCGAAAAAGGCCGGAGGCTGGCCCCAAGGAAGCCCCGTTTTGGCCCGATTACGCCCCGGAAGTGATAGTGGAAACGTGACTGGCCTTGGCTCGCCCTGGCTCGCTCGCTTTAGGCATGATAGTGGAAACGCGGCTAATGTTGACCCACCAGACGATCCCAATCTTCAGTTTTCCAGCAAGAGGGAATATGCTGATCGTAAATAATATCCTATGCTAATGAGTTAGAGTTCATCACTAATGTCCAGGACTTTCCCTCTCTGATGACACAATCTTGAATATTGATAATGAATATCGAAGGAAAATTTCACTAGAGGGGGGCAAATAATTTTGCTTTTTACATTATGTGTGTGTATGTTGGTAAATTGCAACCTCAATCATCGAAGAAAAGTTTTGGGAAATGCACTTCAGATTGAGAAATCCATACACAGATGGATCCCAAAGACGAAGGCCAACGCTGACCCACCAGACGATCCCAACCTTCAGTTCTCCAGCATTGAGGGAGTCTGCTGTTCTTAAATCCTTTTAAGCATCTCAGCACTTTCCTCTCTCTCTCTCTCTCTCTCTCTCTCTCTCTCTCTCTCTCTCTCTCTCTCTCTCTCTCTCTCTCTCTCTCTCTCTCTCTCTCTCTCTCTCTCTCTCTCTCTCTCTCTCAGTTGGTTTGAGGTGCAACAACAATACCTTCGCCTCAGGTTGTCTTCCCAGACGCCTCCCATCCCACTTTCGCCATCCTGTTGAATATCCCCCGCGGTCAGGCGCTCTCGTCTCCCCGTATGGTGCCGTCCAGCTCCCACCCACCCAAAACCCAAAGCCCTCCAGTGCTGAATGTGTTTGCTCCCTCCCTCCATCTCTTCAACCTTCCCTCCCCTGGAGCCTCCCCATGAAGAAGATCCTGAAAAAAAATGGGTGAAAAGAATCAGCGGAGGCTTTGAATCTCCACGGGCATTTTACCCAATGCCTGCTCAACTCCGATTGCACAGTGCCACAAACAAAATCCAATAGAGGGCTAATCTGATCATCTCATCCCCACTTTTCATGCTGTGTTTCCCTCAGAACGCCTTGTACTAGTTCCAGCCTGGGAGTGTGTGATAAGACACTGGAAATTTAGTCATCATCTTCTGCGCAAAAAGGGGCTCTGAGAAGGGATTATGATATTGCTATAACCTTACATTGGATGTGGACAGGGGCAGGACTGCAAACCCAACACCCCGTCCCGGCTGCCTCTCTAAAGGTTGGCTTTACCAGATTAGCGCCGACTAACCATCATCATGTTGAGCCAGATAGCGGGAAGAAGAAGGAGAAGAAGACGAAGATGGGGTTTACCGTTGCAGAGTGTGGAGGGGAGGGGTGATAATAGAGACCATTACCTCATTTTTTGTGCGCGCTGACCGGATGAAATAGTGTGTGAGGAATATGTGGGCTTGACAGGGAGATATGCGTTCAAACGTTCACTTATGCTGCATGTGAATACGCTGTTGATGGCCAAGAAAGCCTGGTGCATTCATGCGGCATTCCTAAAGAGATTTGGAGGCTTACATAAACACAAGTGTACTGAAAAAACATCTAAATCCTGTGTGTGTGTGTGTGTGTGTAATATGCAGAGACTACTGCTGTATCTGAAATCACCACCTATACTTTTAAACAGTGCACTATTTGACGGGGCAGCCATTTGTAGTGGCGTCTAAAACCATAGTGGACTCAATCAATCCCACAATGCACTGCAATAACAAATGTACAACTAATGTACTCCCGACGGCTAGAAAACACCCACAATTTAATAATTTAAGTGGATTAAAGTAGTTAACTAATGCAGGGGATAGTGAATAAGGGTATAGGGGATGATGTTGGATACATTCTGGATTAATGTTAGCTAGCCTATAACGTATCTGAAACCACAGCTGTAGCCCTAAATAGTGCACTATTTGATGGAGCAGCTATTTGTAGCGGTGTCTGAAACCATAGGAGACATCTGAAGGACACTCAATCAATCCCAAAATGCACTGCACAACTGATATACGCTCAAATACACCCAAAATGCACTCCTTTAAGTGAGTAGTATTAGTATTAGTAGAATTAGGGTATAGCGGAATTTTTTGAATATGTCCTGGATTAATGTTTACAGCTGCTAATGTTATCAGCTAATGAACTTAGATCTGGGCTGCATCCAAAATCACGACCTATACTTTTAAACAGGGCACTGTTTGAGGGAGCAGGCATTTGTTGTGGTGTCTGAAACCATATTGCACTCAATCAATCCCACAATGCACCACAATAACGAATGTACAACTAATATACTCTCAGCGGCTTGAAAATACCCACAATTCACTCATTTCAGTAGATTATATTAGCTGACTAAAGCAGGGAATAGTGAATCAGGGTATGGGGGCGATTTCAGATACAGCCTGAGTTAATCTGCTAATAATATCAGCTAGTCTTATGAAGAGATCTGGTCTATATACGAAATCACCCCTATAACCATAAACAGAAATACAACAAATCAAAGAAAAGCACAAGAGATTTTTGACAAATGAATTATAGAAAGTCTTAAGAATAACATTAAGGGCCTGTCCACATGAACACAAGTATCTTCAAAACCACTCTGACTGTTTGTCCACACACACAAAAATAACCAGTATCATGTGACTGAAACCGAAACGTTCTGAAATCTCTGGCCTGGGTGAAAATTCTCCGAAACACCTTATACAATGTGACCGTGTGTACCCAAATATTGAGTTAAACTTTGTATAACTTAAACATTTTGTTGAAACATTCATTCATTCATTTTCCTTCAGCTTAGTCCCTTATTTATCAGGGGTCATCACAGCGAAATGTACCAGGAATTCATCCAGCATATGTTTTACACAGCGGATGTCCTTTCAGCCTAGTACTGGGAAACACCCATACACACACACACTGCGGCCAATTTATTTGATCAGTTCCCCTATAGCACATGTGTTTGGACTGTGGGGGAAACCAGAGCACTCGAAGGAAACCCACGCCAACACGAAGAGAACATGCAAACTCTACACAGAAACACCAACTGACCCAGCCGGGACTCGAACTAGCGACCTTCTTGCTGTGAGGCCACAGTGCTAACCACTGAGCAACTGTGCTGCCTAGTTAAAGCATGATTAACTTATTAAAATAAGTCAAAGAAACATTAAAAATATATAAAAATAGTATATATATATATATATATATATATATATATATATATATATGTTGTTTTGACTTGAGTTTTGCATCATGATGAGAACATGTGTGCTGTTTTCTCCTTTCTGATTGGCTGGGTTTACACCTAATACAGAAGGTGCGAATGAAGCAAATTTCCCGTGTTTGCTGCAAGCGTGTCACATCTTCTCTGTTAAAATTTCTCCTTTAATGTTCTGCTGTCTTTTATTGATATTTCTTTTATTGTTTTTGCATTGTTTGCTTTAGTTGTGTGGAATAATTTGTTTTTGCTGGTGTAAAGCACTTCGATCAACCTTAAGGTTCAATATAAATAAAGTACCCAGGCTCATAATGGATATGTACCTCTGTATACATTTCTAGACAGCACAGAATACGTCTTAGGAGCTATGTTTTTTGCAGTTTTGTTTTCACGAATCCACCAGAGGCCGCAGTGTATGCTTTTTCAGATATCAAATTTCTCTTGCGAGTGCCATTTGCACCTGCTCTTCTTGCATAAATCCACCAGAGGCCGCTGTCGACTGACTAATTGACCGTCCAACCGGCCCTGTCACTCCCTTCCCGAAACGAAACAGAAGCTGTAGGTATCATCATACCACCCAGTAGCGTTCAGTTTAAAGGTGAAATGCAGCCATATGTGCCTCTGGCTACTTAATTTGCGCTCTCCAGAAATGGACATGGGGCTACATGTTCATAATGAGCCTGTGTTGAAATAAAGGGTGATTGATTGATTGATTGATTGATTGATTGATTGATTGATTGATTGATTGATTGATTGATTGATTGATTGATTGATTGATTGATTGATTGATTGATTGATTGATTGATTAATTTTCCATGTCGTTTGCACTGTGGGACATCAATCCGACTCTGTTATCACATTTGCATTGACTTGTATGCAACTTACTAGCGCAAATACTTAATTCTATGCGTGGTGTAAATGCAGCCTAAGAGGTTTTTATCGCCCCCTGTTGGTTTAACCTGATCTCACAAGGAAATGTAACTATTTAAAGTTTTCTCGGTTTAATTGCTAATTCCCAGTTCAGCTGTATGAAAATTGTAAGATTTTTAAAAGGAGGCGTGGCCCCAAACCCCACGCCCAAACCTCAACCGCCAATAGGAGATGAGCAAATTCATTCGAATTAGCCACTTAATCATGAAGTTACAAGTTATGAGATGGACATGGCCTAAATGAGGTAATTTTCTGCAACAACAACAATATTTGATTGATTGATTGATTGATTGATTGATTGATTGATTGATTGATTGATTGATTTTAAATAAATCAATGGATAGTCTATTAGTGGATTAATGTAGGGAATAGGGGGCAATTTCAGATTCAGTCTATGATATGCAAACTAATAGATGTGGGGGCAGGGCTTTGAGCTTCCTCAGCCAATAGCAGATGAAAGGAAACCTGTTTGAACACAATCATTTGTTTTCACACTCTTTGCCACTGAAATGAAAAACGCCATCAATCTCAAGGGATTTATGAATGACAAAGGTCATATTCCCATATGTTTTCTTTTTAAGAGTCACTCTCGGCACTTTAATGATTTGATTCTGCACTGTGTTTAAAGTAGACGTCTGTCAATTTAAGTAAAAAGGTGAACTACATCAGAGGGAATCTACAAAAGGCCAGTTGCGGGGAATTGGGAGGTTATAATAATGCATAAATTTGCAGCTTGTCAAAGTTAGTTTGGCGGTGCACTTGTTAAGAGAGCGTCTGCCGCAAAGGTGAACTGAGATTATGATGAAAGCGGACAGCTCTCTCCTCCCATACAAACACATTAAAGAACTCTTTATTATTTTTAACAAATACGCTCTGACAGATCCAGCACTCGCCGAGAACTAACAGATTTCTCTCTGCGTGAGCAGCGGATCTGCCTTCCTCAGTTTCATTTCTCTGGAAATAAATGAGCAGATTTTAGGGTGATGGCCATTATTATTAGTCTAATTACTGTCACTCAGGCTGTTGTCAGCATTGCAGATGAAAGAGACGAGCGCTGTGAAGAAGAAGACAATAGCACACTTTTCCTATCACTATCTTAAGTTGAAGAACTAAAGTTAAGCCAAGAAAAGAAATATATAAATAAATAAAATAAAAAAGTTTGCTGGAGTTGCAAAAACAAAGTGTAAGTACTTACACAATCAGAACTATATTTTATATTTAATAATAATTTAATAATAAAAAAACTATTTTTAACACTTTAAATTTAAATAAAAAAATGGATTTAACTAGGTGCATTTCAATTTTCATTCATTCATTTTCTTTTCGGCTTAGCACCTTATTAATCTGGGGTCGCCACAGTGGAATGAACATTTTTACGCAGCAGATGCCCTTCCAGCCACAACCCATCTCTGGGAAGACACTCATACACTATGGACAATTTAGCTTACCCAATACACCTGTACCGCATGTATTTGGACTGTGGGGGAAACCGGAGCACCAAGAGGAAACCCACACGAATGCAGGGAGAACATGCAAACTCCACACAGAAACGCCAACCGAGGCTCAAACCAGCGACCTTCTTGCTGTGAGGCGACAGCACTACCTACTGTGCCACTGCGTCACCGCATTTCAACTTTGTTCAATAAAAGTCTAAAATATTACATAATATTTTACTAGTTATTTTTCAAGTAGAATTTAAAGATTTTAAACTCGGTTTGAACTGGGTTAATTAGGCAAGTCATTGGACAACAGTGCTTGGTTATGTAGACAAATAAAAACAAAGGAAGGGGACGTTTCCTATTTAGAAAAAAAAAAACATATAAAATTTGTAAATAATAAAATAATATTAAATAAATAAATAAATAAATAAATACATTTAATAATAAACAAACTTTATACAAATGAAACAAAAAAATACTGTAAAAAATGCTTAAATTTCTTAGAAAATATTAGAAAAATAATTAGAAAAAACATGTGCTATTATTATTATTATTAGTAGTAGAAGTATTATTATTTATCAGTATTATAAAAAAATAACAATTTATTACAATAATAATTAGAATAATTAAAACTATATTATTATTATTATTAACACATTCATTCATTCATTTTCTTGTCGGCTTAGTCCCTTTACTAATCCGGGGTCACCACAGCGGAATGAACCGCCAACTTATCCAGCACATGTTTCACACAGCGGATGCCCTTCCAGCCACAACCCATCTCTGGGAAACATCCATACACACTCATTCACACTCATACACTCATTCTCATTTATCAGTATTTTAAGAAAAAATATAACAATTTATTACCATTACAATAATAACTAGAATAATTAAAACTATATGATTATTATTATTGCTATTATTGTTATTGTTGTTGTTGTTGTTGTTGTTTTAGAATTTATCAGTATTTTTATTTTAAAAATATAGGGGCGTCACAGTGGTGCAGTGGGTAGTATGAATGCTTCACAGCAAGAAGGTCACTGGTTCAAGTCCCGGCTGGGGCAGTCATTTCTCTGTGGAGTTTGCATGCCCCCCCCCCCCCCCCCACACCCCCCCACCTTGTGTTGGCAAGGGGTTTCCTCTGGGTGCTCTGGTTTCCCCCATAATCCAGACACATCTGCTATAGGTGAATTGAATGAGCTAAATTGGCTGTAGTTTATGCGTGTGAATGCTAGAGTGTATGGGTGTTTCCCAGTGCTGGGTTGCAGCTGGAAGGGCATCTGATGTGTAAAACATATGCTGGATAAGTTGGTGATTGATTCCGCAGTGGTGACCCCCGATTACTAAAGGGACTAAGCTGAAAAAGAATGGATGAATGAAATAATAATTGATTATTAATGTTATTTATTATTGTTTATTATTATTATTATTATTATTATTATTATTATTATTATTATTATGAACATTTTCACAAAAACAACCAAATTACAAGAAATTAATTTATATAAATAAGTAAAAATATAATAAATTATTAAATTAATTAACAAATGAACAAAAACTCCAGTATATCAAAGATGCAACAACAGTTATATTTATATTTCTGAAAATGTTCACAATAGCGCACAATACGTTGAGCACAGAACAAAACACACATAAAACAGACACACACACACACATACACACACACACACACACACACACACATACACACACACTTCCGCTAGTGTGTGTTAAATTTCCACACTGTAGCACAGTACAGAGACCACCGCAGCAGCATGAATAAACTCATAATAAATAGAGCTATTGTAAGGTAAATGTGTGTTATCTGACTGCTGGATCTGTGTGACAGTTGAATAAAGGGGTTTTGAATGAAGTGTGTGTGTGTGTTGTGTGTGTGTGTGTCGTATATTCATGTGTGGAGGCTTTTATCAATAGCGCAGAACATCGCTAATTAAACATATTGTCATGGTGATGCTGATGATGATCTGTGGGAGGCTGATAAGCAGAAACACATCAATGCTGCGTCGCTTTATTCCTCCATCAAAATACAATAAATGATGGTCATATTTATGTCTCTATGCAGACGGAGGGTCACGTGTTTATTTCAGCCAGAAGAGCGGACATCATGCTAAATGTGTGCTAATAGGCTAGTGTTTTTTGTATTTGTACAAGTCTCCAATAGTTAAACAGTTGACTTGAACCATTTTTAATCTATTCTGCTAATTTTTGTTCTGGCAGGGTCACTTTTAGCTTAGCTTAGCATAATGAATTGGATTGGATTAGACCATTAGCATTTCGAGTTTTGATCATTTTCTTATTTCCTATATTTCCTACAACAAAAAAATCATTTGAATGAAGGAGTCATGTCTCTGTGCAGAGTGTCATGTGTTTATTTCAGATAGAATAGCAGACGTCATATGGGCTAATATGGCTTAATGTGTGCTAATATGGCTAAATATGTGGTAATGGGCTGGGGTTTTAGTGTTTTTTTTTTTTTTTTTGTACAAGTCTCCAAGAGTTAAACAGTTGATTTGAACTATTTTTTTAATCCATGATTTGTTGTTAATGCTGATTTGTTGTTCTGACTGGGTCACTTTTAGCTTAGCTTAGCATAATGAATTAGATTGGATTAGACCATTAGCATTTCAAGTTTTGATCATTTTCCTTTATTCAAAGCTTGAGTCAGAACAAAACAAAATCTGATGAATAAAGAAGACCGTTTTATGCCTCTATGCAGATGGAGTGTCATGTGATTTTTCCAGACAGAAGATCAGACGTCATGTGTGCTAATATGGCTAAATATGTGCTAATATGGCTAAATATGTGAAAATAGGCTGATGTTTTAGTGTTATTTATTTATTTATTTTTGTACAAGTCTCCTAGAGTTAAACAGTTGACTTGAAACCCTTTTTTTTAAATCCATTTAGCTGATTTCTGGTTCTGGCAGGGTCACTTTTAGCTTAGCTTAGCATAATGAATAGGATTGGATTAGACCATTAGCATTTTGAGTTTTGATCATTTTCTTATATTTAAAGCTTAAGTCAGAACAATATTTATGTCATATTTATGTCTCTGTGCAGATGCGATTGACACGGGTATTTATTTAAGCTAATATATGTTTTACGCAGCGGATGCCCTTCTAGATGCAACCCAGCACTGGGAAACACTCATACACACTCATTCACACTCATTCACTGCAAACAATTTAGCTTACACAATTCCCCTACAATTCCCCTACAGACTGTGGGGGAAACCCATGCCAACACGGGGAGAAGAGAAATGCCATCTGACCTCGAGGCTTGAACCAGCAACCTTCTTGCTGCTACACACATTTTTATTTTAATTTATTTTATTAAGTAATTCGGGCATCAAGGTGGCGCAGTGTGTAGCACAATCACCTCACAGCAAGAAGGTTGCTGGTTCGAATCCCGGCTGGGTCATGTTTCTGTGCGGAGTTTGCATGTTCTCCCCGTGTTGGCATGAGTTTACTCCGGGTGCTCCGGTTTCCCCCACAGTCCAAACACATGCGCTATAGGGGAATTGATCAACTAAATTGGCCGTAGTGTGTGTGTATGAATGAGTGTGTATGGGTGTTTCCCAGAACTGGGTTGCAGCTGAAAGGGCAATTGCTCTGTATAACATGTGTCAGAAGAGTTGGCGGTTCATTCCGCTGTGGTGACCCCTGATAAATAAGGGACGAAGATGAATGAACTAATTAATTAATTCATTCATTCGTTTTATTTTATTAAACTAATTAACTAATTTATTAGTTAATTGATTGATTGATTGATATTTTTATTTATTTGTTCTATATTTTATCTTGTTTTATTGAATTTGGTTTTTCTGCATCTCTTTTAGCTCAAGCTGGACCCAAATTCTCCATAATGATGCATTCACAGTATCAATGACCCAGCAGGCTCACGCTCACATGATTAACATGATGCAGCAGAGCAGCGATGGTCAAATATTGATAAGATCTGAGAATCTCCAGCTTGTCTTTAGACGTTATTTCAGTATTATTCATCCTCATTCACACTCACAATAAAATCAGAGTAAAATCGTCTCACTGAAGGCCGCATGACAGGAAGTTCCTCTCGTCTTTCATCAATATTGCATTAGGAAACCCGAGACTCAAACTATTCCTCCTGGTGGCTTTGTGTGTGTGTGTGTGTGTGTGTGTGTGTGTGTGTGTGTGTGTGTGTGTGTGTGTGTATTTTGTGCAGGTTCAGGTTTGAGAAGATCCGCTCATTCATTCTGGAGGAGGAAAAATCAATCGCTCCATTCTCTCTGGATGGCTGCCCGTCCTCAATGCAGCCCGTCCCAATCAAATCAACATTTTCTTCCTCCAGATCGCCAGCTCTGATAGATTTGTGTGTGTGTGTGTGTGTGTGTGTGTGTGTGTGTGTGTGTGTGTGTGTGTGTGTTAATCAGCTCATTCACACTGGACTGCAGGTCACTATACTCCAGCTATACCTTAAGCTCTTTTGTGTTTTCTCCATGGCTTTGAGTTTCTGTGATCCTCCTCAGGGTTTTACATCAGATGTCTGCAGGACACACAGAATGGCACTGGAACAGGGTGTGCTTCATTCATGTTCTTAAAAGTCCAAATATGTTTAGATTCCTTCAGTGTGAACTGGTTTTAAATCATTGAGCGTGAATCTATTTAGAATAATTTATTGTGAATCAATTAAGAATCATTTAATGTGAACTGTGAATCTGTTTAGATAAATCTGCTTAAAATCATTTAATGTGAATCTATTTTTTTATAATTTAGTCTAAATCAAATTTAATAATAATAATAATTCAATGCGAGTCTATTTAGAATCATTTAGTGTGGATCTGTCACGGTCACCAGTGATCCAACCTGTGCAGATCGCTGGTGACCGCAGATCACATAGAACTACAAATCAGCCATTTTATGGACTACAATTCCAGTCATGCATCACACACACTCACAGCGGTTCCTGATCCTGACTGATTGCAAACACACAGCTGAAGCTGCTCATGGACTGATTTCAGGACTATATACACAGCACGCAAAAGCTGCGGTCACGCTAGGGTTTAAGCTTGCCAAATTCTGTTGTACGTCGCTGCAAAAAGAAGCAGGATTAAACAAGATGATTAAACATTTAAAAGTGAGTGATTGGTTGATGTTTTAAATTTCTGTCCAGAGAGGTCATGTTTTTGCTCCTCGAATGGTCTCACGCAGTCAAGTGATGCGATTTCGCAGGTCAGAGTTCACCAAGCTTTAACTGTGCAATGCAGCAAACTGCAAAGTTTGTCGCATGACCTTGCGTTTCTGGTCTGATGCATTTGCATGTGTATGAGTAAGTAATAGTCTAGTAAGTCTAATGAGAGAAGTCCAGTGTGACCGCAGCTGAACACACAGACTTTGCGGAGTCTTGTATCCTGTAAGTGAATATTAGGACATGTTTTCCCTTGCCTTGCTTTCCATGTTAGACCTTGCTTTTTGTTTTGTTTGATTCTTCCTGTATGCTGCTTGCCTTCTGACCATTTGCCTGTTATTTTGACTGCGACTCTGGATTGCCCATACACATCTGTTTGTTCCTGTATTGACCACTGCTTGGTTGACTGTCCTGTTCAATAAAGACCTGCATAAGGATCCTCACTTCGTTGTCTGCATCATCATCATCATGTAACCGAATCTATTTCGAATCATTTAGTGTGAATTCATTTATAATACTTTAATGTGAATATTTAGCATCATTTAGCTGGGAGCCCATTTAGTATTAATCCATTTAGAATCATTTAGTATGAATCAATTTGGAATCGTTTAGTATGAATCAGTTTAGAATCATTTAGTATGAATCAGTTTAGAATCATTTAGTATGAATCAGTTTAGAATCATTTAGTATGAATCAGTTTAGAATCATTTAGTATGAATCAGTTTAGAATCATTTAGTACGAATCAGTTTAGAATCATTTAGTACGAATCAGTTTAGAATCATTTAGTATGAATCATTTAATGTGAACTGTGAAAATATTTAGAATAATTTGGTATGAATCAATTTTGAATCATTAAGCGTGAATCTATTTAGAATCGTTTAGTGTGAATCTATTTAGAATCACTTAATGTGAAATTTTAGAATAATTTTATGTGAACTGTGAATCTATTTAGAATCATTTAATGTGAATCTGTGTAGTGTGAATCTATTTAGAATCATTTAATGTGAACTGTGAAAATATTTAGAATAATTCGGTATGAATCTACTTAGTATTAGCATGAATCTATTTAGAATCACTTAGTTTGAATCTATTTAGAATTGCTTAATGTGAATATTTAGAATAATTTAATGTGAACTGTGAATCTATTTAGAATCATTTAATGTGAATCTATTTAGAACCCTATAAAGTGAATTGCATATTTGATTAGAATCATTCAGTATGAATCTGTTTAGAATCATTAAGCGTGAATCTATTTAGAATCCTTTCATTTGAATCTATTCGGATTTATTCGATGCAAATCTATTTAGAATCAATAAATGTGAATTTAATTCGATTCATTTGGTGCAAATCTATTTAGAACCCTTTAATGTGAATTGCGAATTTGATTACCACCTTGACACTTTAACTTCAGCATTTCTTTTTTTTTCAACAGATCAACATTTATGAACATTAATAAGCATCTCCACCTTCATGTGTGTGTGTGTGTGTGTGTGTGTGTGTGTTTTGTCAGTCTGTGGTTTTTCCTCAAACCCTGCTGTGTCCTCATTCACTCGCTGTGGTTTCAGTTCTTCTCAGAGCTGTAAAGTAAAAGCATTCTCCAAGATTAAACTTGCCTGATTAAAGCGTTTGAAATGATACGAAGCCAAATGAGTTCAGCACTCTTGATTGGTCCTGCTGTGTTTGCGCTCCGTCCCAGAAACACAGTCCAATAATGTCATTTCTGGAGTGGATAATAAAGTCACATCAGCAGATTTCACAGTGCCGTGACAGAGATGCAGATGATTTACATGTGCACTTTAAATGTTTATCAGTGTTTGCACATCTGCAACACATCGCATGGGTGTTCCTGACAGATTCAGTTGCAGTATCAATCAATAAAGAAACTAACTAACTAATAAATAAGATATTAACAAAGAAGGAATTATATATTGATGTAAATATATGCGCAAATATTTGTTAGTGTTTCCCAACCCTGTTCCTGGAGGCACACCAACAGTACATATTTTGGATGTCTCCCTTATCTGACCCATTAACTTCAGGTGTTGGAGTCTCTTCTGATGTTATGATGAGTTGATTCAGGTGTGTTTGATTAGGGAGAGGTTGAAAATGTGGACTGTTGGTGTGCCTTCAGGAACAGGGTTGGGAAACACTGGTTTAGATCATTTTCAGTTGGTATTGTTTTCAGCTTAAACGTTTATTAACTGAACTTTAACTTTGTTTGTTTGTTTATTTATTGTCATTTTATATAAATGTTTAAATATGTTTTTATCTTTAACAATTAACATATATTGTTATGAGCCCGCTGTCAACTGACCGACCAACGGGCTGACTGACTAACTGATCCCTCCAGCCACTATTCCCTAAACCAGTGTTTCCCAACCCTGTTCCTGGAGGCACACCAACAGTTCATGTTTTGGATGTCTCCCTCATCTGACCCATTACTTCAGGTTTTGGAGTCTCTTCTGATGTTCTGATGAGTTGTTTCAGGTGTGTTTGATTAGGGAGAGAATGAAAATGTGTACTGTTAGTGTGCCTTCAGGAACAGGGTTGGTAAACTCTGCCCTAAACCCACCCGACAGTGCTTTCAAAAGCAATCCAGAAAAAAAAACCCTCGCTTCAGCATGGTTTTTACCATGTTTTCAGATTTTACCACATTCTCACCATGGTATTTACTTATTTATTTTATTTTTTGCCCTTTGTTTTTGTCTTACCTGCTTTCTGGAACCATTCTTCGATGGACTTGAAGACGTCACCATGGTCAACTCCACTCCACGTCACAAGTCCACCAACGTACATGGTGAACCACTGAGCAAACTGGTAACAGCGGAAAAGTCGTCCACACGGAGATAAGCAGTCAGCTGGTAGGTGTGAAAAGGAAAGGTGTCATACTACCCAGTAACGTTTGTTTTAAAGACGAAATGCAGCCAGATGCAGCCTCTGGCTACATAATTTGCGATCTCCTGTAATGTATACAGGGTACTTTTTTTTTTTTATTTATTTTTTTTTTAAAGAGCCTATGTTGTTTATTTAAATATGTTTAAATATGTTTTCAGCTTTAACAATTTTTATTTATTTATTTATTTGGCATCTGTTTTCATCATTTTTTAAATTACTTTAAATTTATTATATTTAATTCTTAGATATATTATTATATTATAGCCATTGGTTCAAACCTTGGGACGACGCATTGGCTCAATGGTTAGCACTGTGGCCTCACAGCAAGAAGTTTGCTGGTTCGAGTCTCAGCTGGGTCAGTTGGTGTTTCTGTGTGGAGTTTGCATGTTCTCCCCGTGTTGGTGTGGGTTTCCTCCGGGTGCTCTGGTTTCCCCCACAGTATAAAAACACATGCGCTATAGGGGAATTGATCAACTAAATTGGTCGAAGTGTATGAGTGTGTATGCAAAAGTGTAAGGGTATTTCCCAGTGCTGAGTAGCAGCTGTAAGGACATCTGCTCTGTGTAAAACATATGCTGGATAAGTTGGTGGTTCATTCTGCTGTGGTGACCCCAGATTAATAAAGGGTCTAAACTGAAAAGAAAATGAATGAATGAATAATAATAATAGTAATTATTAATATTATTATTATTATTATTATTATTATTATTATTATTATTATTATTATTATTATTATTAATAGTAGTATTAGTATTAGTAGTATTTGTTATTATTATTATTATCACTATTATTATTATTATTATTATTATTATTTGTTATTTTATTATTAGTAGTAGTATTATTATTATTTATTATTATTATTATTATTATTATTATTATTATTATTTAGTATTATTTAGTATTATTATTTAGTATTATTAGTGGTTGTTGTTATTATTATTATTATTATTATTATTATTATTTGGTATTATTATTATTGTTGTTGTTGTTGTTGTTGTTAATATTGTTGTTATTATTATTTGGTATTATTATTTGGTGTTGTTGTTGTTGTTGTTATTATTATTATTATTATTGTTGTTGTTGTTGTTGTTGTTGTTGTTGTTGTTGTTGTTGGTGGTGTTATTATTATTATTATTAACATCATCACAAAAACAACCAAATTACAAGACATTCATGTGTAAAAACATATACTGGATAAGTTGGTGGTTCATTCCGCTGTAGCGACCCCAGATGAATGAAGGGACTAAGCTGAAGGAAAATGAATGAATGTTCAAACCTTCACACAACACTGATCTGACAAAATCCATCAATTATGAAAGTAAGGAAAATCAGCTCTAAAAAGACAACAGTGTCGTTAATCAGATCATTTCAGTTCAGCATTGATTCTGCAAAGTTCATCAGTTCTGAAACAAACTCCGCTCAATCAAAAAGCAAGCGATGTGTAACAGAAAAGATGAGACGCTTGCCAAATGAAAGCAAAGCTGTTTGAGGCTGATAGTTGTCTGCCGAGGTCTTGCATTGGCTGTGAATGTGAATCTTCCTGTGATCAATTAGTGGTGTAAATGCTGCACATCACTTTTTCTCCTCTAAAGCAGAGGCTAATTTCCTCTGAAGGCTTTTGAAGACATGAGGGTTGAGGCAGTGGATTTAGCCTGCAGATGTTCCCCAGGCAATCCGATGACTAGTCAAACACGCTCGCAGCAATCCTAATCTTGCTCTGGGACATCGACTTGACATGAAAGGCTATTTTTACACATTACCCTGGTTAGAGCTCTTTCTTCTCACTAAGCCTTGTATTGGTCTTAGCAGAGCGGCTCTGACAGCCAGCATTCATATTCAAGAGCGTTTCTCCGGGGAAGTGTTTTCAGACGGCTGATTAGATCTCTCTCTAACCCGGCGCAGGTTAAAGACGCTTGCAAACTGTCTTGTAAAACTAAAGCATCAGTCAGAAGGCTTTAGCTGGGATGTGTCTGCGAGTCTGTGTCAGATTTTAATTATTTTGTTTTCATTATGCAGCACTTTCGCTGGCAAGGTGTTCATTTCAAACGTGTGTGTGTGTGTGTGTGTGTGTGTTTGTAATGTTTCTTTTCTCCCCCTCAGGATCTTATCTTGTTTTTTTCTGCTGATGGAAACTGGAGTTTGAGTTAATTTGGGGCAAAACACACACAAACACACACACACACCCACATATGCGCACACATACGTGCACACAAACACACACAGTTGCTATTGTTTGTGTACATTTAAGACCATGGTGAATACCTTTATCGAACCAACATCATTCATTCGGTCATTATCCATACATTATGAAGCGAAAGTGCTGCCTAATGAAAGCAAAATAATTCAAATTAAAATCCTGAAAAACCCTTGATAAGAAATCAGTTCAATTTCACCGGTGTTCAATATTAAAGAAGTACAACCTGCTTAGTTTGGAAGATTTTATTAAATCTGTACATATTTCTTTAATGTTTAAGACTTTACGTGAGCTGACTTCACCACTAAATCAGTTTGTGAAAGTTAGAACGACTGCTCACCGAACTACTGGAGGTGGTGGAG
Source organism: Danio aesculapii (assembly GCF_903798145.1). Lineage (NCBI taxonomy): Eukaryota > Metazoa > Chordata > Actinopteri > Cypriniformes > Danionidae > Danio > Danio aesculapii. The sequence continues at coordinate 56,672,152 of NC_079450.1, read as the reverse complement.
GAGGGGATTGTGTTATTCCTCTCTAAAGGAACTTCAATCAGTTGGTATTTTCAGTAAAAGCTGATAGCAAATGGAACTCCATCCCACCAACAATAAGGAGATCCCTCACTCGTCATTCTTTTCAGTTTCATATTAAAATGGTTATTGCCAATTCAGCATTGTCAGCATTAGAACTGCACACTTCAGCTCTTGTGTCCTTTTCTGCTGCCATCTATCTGTATTTTTGCTGTTTTTATTCTATATTATTTATGATTGTGTATTCTATGTTATTATGCTGTGCTTCTGTTTTAGGTGTGACTTTAACATTCTGTAAGGGGTCTACAGATGAAAAACAGCCATTCTTGCCTAATTCTAGCACATTTTACAGTAATGTTTATTAATGCGCATTGACCCTGTAAACAAATAAACTAAACATTACTAACTAACTAACTGACTGACTGACTGACTGACTAACTGTACAAAACTAACTAGTTAACTAATTAAATAGTTGGGTTTATGCAATAGAAATACTGCTTCATAATCAACCAAGCATCCAACTAACTAACTAACTTACTAACTAAGTAGGTAACTAACTAACTAACTAACTAACTAACTAACCTTACACCAGGGGAATGAATATTTTTTTGACATGACTCATGTCACATTAACTATCTAACCAACTAACTAATTATCTGTGGGCATAACTAGTTTACTAAGTAAATAACCAAGTAAACTAAACATGTGGTACTAACCAACTAATTAACCAACTATGTGCATGACTAGCTAATTAACTAAGTGACTAACCAACCAACCAAATTGTGTTAATAAAATAACCAACCGACCGACCGACCAACCGTCTGACTGACCTTCTGTATGCATAACAGATTAACTAAGTAAATAACTAACTAAACGTGTGGTACTAACTAACTCTGTGAATAAACAACTAAGTCACTAACCTACGAAATTGAGTTCAAGAAATAGAAATTCTGATTCATAACCGAACGACCGACTGACCAACTAACTAACTGACTAACTATCTGTGTGCATAACAAGTTGACTTAAGTAAATACTTAGTAAATAGTTCAGTAAATAACAAACTAAACATTTGTGTGGTACTAATTAACTAACTGATTAACTAACTTTGTGCATAACCAATCAACTAATTAAGTAAGTAACTAACTAACTAACTAACCAACCAACCAACCATCCAACCAACCTTACCCCAGGGGTATGAATTCGGACTTGACTGTATGTGTCATACTAACTGACTAACTGAATAACTGACTAACTATCTAACTGACTAACTGACTAACTAACTAACTAACTGACTAACTGACTAACTAACCAACCTTACCCCAGGGGTATGAATTTATTCGGACTTGATTGTATGTGTCATACTAACTGACTAACTGAATAACTGACTAACTGACTGACTAACTGACTAACTAACTGACTAACTAACTGACTAACTAACTAACTAACTAACTAACTAACTAACTAACTAACTAACTAACTAACTAACTAACTAACTAACTAACTAACTAACTAACTAACCTTACCCCAGTGGTATGAATAATTTCAGTCATGAATGTATGTGTCATATTAACTACGAACGAACGAACGAACGAATGAACCAAATTGGGTTTAAGAAAAAAAATTAGTACACCTATGAAATTTCCTCATAATGACATTTTCACTAGTGTGCGCCCGTGTGTGTGTGTGTGTGTGTGTGTGTGTATGTGTGTGCGTGCGTGCGTGCGTGCGTGCGTGCGTGCGTGCGTGTGTGTGTGTGTGTGTGTGTGTGAACTCAGTCATGTGAGGAGCTGTGCTGGTTCTTAACTTTCATAAAAATTCTCTATGAGAGACATATTTGAGCAGTCTAAGTTCTCAACTCACAGATCTCCGTTACAGTAGTACTAGATAAATCCATTAGAGCTCAAACTATCCTTGTGTGATTTCATCCCACTTGGGATTCGGCTGGACCTGGAGAGTCATGATGTATAAATGACATGCAATGCACAGTTTAGATCCACAGATGAATACGGTTTACATCTGAAAAGCCAACGTACAATGATGCAACTGTTAATACTAGTGCATAGAGAGAGATATTCCACCTAAAAGTAAAGCATTAAGTCATCAATAAAGGATTTATCAAGCATATATCTCTACATTTATATTAATTTATCTTTATAACTTGCTGATTGTTTATTTGGTTGAAAAACAATGGCTGAAATTTCAACCATAACAAGTGCATGCATTAATGTCTTAGTGTCATGTGCATTGTTCTTGTTATGGTTTTAGTGTTAATTATATATTTAAAAATTATTATATTTATTTATTTATTATTATTATTATTATTATTATTATTATTATTATTATTATTAATTTATTTATTTATTTATATTTTTTAAATATTTTATATTATTTTACATGATTTAATTTATTTATTTTAAAATATCAATTTATATTATTATTATTATTATTATTATTATTATTGTTGTTGTTGTTATTATTTTCAATATTTTATATTTATTTTATTTATTTTAAAATAATAATTTATTTGAAATTATTATTATTATTATTATTATTATTATTATTATCAATATTTTATATATATTTTACATTATTTTATTTATTTATTTTAAAATATAAATTTATTTGAAATTAGTATTATTATTATTATTATTATTATTATTATTATTATTTATTTTTTATTTTTTTATTATTTTGCATTATTTATTTAATTTTTATTTTATTGTCCTATGTGGTATTAATAAAGTTGTAAACATTAAAGATTAATAAATAAATAAATAAATATGCAACTTGAAAAGCTAAATTGTCTGGAAAATCATTTGGATTTGTGGATACTGTATGTTCAGCAATATAGCAAGAAAGAAAATGGGTTACACTTTATTTTAAGGTGCCCTTGTTACAGTTTAACTATTCATTTCACTATTGAGTCATATTAATTAACTACAAACACTCAATATATTGTTAGAGTTAGGCTGTGTGTTAGGTTTATGGTTAGTTGCATGTACTTAAACATAATTAATGGTAATTACTATAGTAAGTAAACAGAACATGTAACAAGGATACCCTAAAATAAAGTGTTACGGGTTTTTAATTCTACCAAGCACCTAAACCCTGCTATACCTTAATAACTACTAATCAGCAGAAGTTTATTGAGGTAAAAGTCATGGTTATTGGTTTATTAATTGCACAAAATAAACAGTGATCTCATTACTGAATGCAGATGATCAAAAACATTAAAAACACTAGTAATCTTCTCCTAATCCTGGTAAAAAATAAGAAAAAATACATTATTTTCCTGCTGCAGTTTGTCTTTGAGCGGCTCATGCATTATCATGTTCCTGCGCTAATAAACGAATATCCTCGGGTGTGTTACATAAATGGAATTAACACGAATTAATTCACAGGAAATCACTTTAATTTGAAATGGGAAGATTTGATCCTCCAAACTTCTCAGGAAAGGGTGTGCATGCGTGCAGATATTGAAAGAGAAACTCTATCCTGCTCACAGCTCTGAATGAAGGCCGCTTTAAACATCTCATTGCATGACACACGTTCCTGTAGGTTTAAAAGTGGATTTTTGGAGCATTAATGGACCCTTTTCACATTTCCGGGTTTCTCAGCAGCAGAAGTCGGGAAACTTAGAGGACGAGAGTACAACAAATGCAGTTTTACATTGCTATTTGCTCAAATAACAAAGTCAAAACTCAACAATGGTGTTATCAGGACTTTCAAAAAAAGGAAAAATAAATAGTGAGACTGATAACGACAGTTAGAAGAGAGAAGTATGTCAAATGTACTGTCCCGACTCATATATGCTGCATTACAACACCTTACATAAGCTGTAATTGTTTTTTTAATTATTTATTTTTTCAAGAGTTCCCACTTAGATATGCTTGGAGTATAAAGCAGGTTTGGTATGCTGTCCCGGGAGAGAACCCTGAGCTCGGAGATATTTGATCCCCCAGGGCTCCCGCCCGGTCGATAAGCATATCAGGAGATCCGAGATCAGGTAGGTCTCGAGAGCTCCCCCTTTAGAAAAGGAAGGAAAAGGAGGAGATGGGGTGGAAGGGGGGATTCTTCCAAATGAAGATAGAGCAGTAGGGAGAAAATGATCCATTTATAGTAAACTAGGATCACTCTGATTGGATTATTACTGATTACAGATGAGTGGCCAGTCGTGCTCAATCATATCACGTGCTCCTCTCCAAATTAGTTTATGAAACTTCATGTAATGTGATGCAAAGATGAACCACCGCAAACATCCTTTTCTTAATTAGATTTGTTTTGTCTTGTTTCTGGTCCAAATAGCTACAACTTCTTAAATCAAGAAGCATTTTCTAGAGGAGCAAAACATATTGTCTTAATTTAAGAAATAATATGCCAACCAAATCCAACGCATCAGCCACATAACCCTGCAGCCCAATACTGGTCACTCACTGAAGCTAAGCAGGGTTGAACGTCATCAGTACATGGACCAGACCACATGAGAACACTAAGCTGATGTTGGAAGTGGCCAGCAGGGGGCGCTCAACCTGCGGTCTGTGTAGGTCCTAATACCCCAGTATAGTGAAGGGGACACTATACTGTCAGTGAGCGTCGTCTTTCAGATGAGATGTTAAACTGAGGTCCTCACTCTGTGGTCATTAAAAATCTCATGGCACTTCTGGTAAAGAGTAGGGGTGTAACCCCAGTGTCCTGAACACGACATTTCGTTCGCACATAAACAGAACCAGCGACCTTCTTGCTGTGAGGCCACATTGCTAACCACTGAGCCACTGTGCCACGAAGTGGTTAGTTACTTTACTTTAATAAATGAGCAAACCCTTTGACAACTTAAATTTTAGAATTATGCACATAGCTTGTTTACTTATTAATTAAAAGAGAATAAGTATACTCTATTTTTTTCTCAAGTATATAGTCAGCTAATCGCTTTTTACAGTGTACAGGTACTGGTGTGAACAGCAGGGCGGCGACTCTGCTTGTGTTACATATTAGCATGACTGTATCTTAATTATTGGACCACAAATCCACATTGGGTCAAACTTCACGCACAGGCGTTTATGTCACGGCTCTAATCTACACCATCATTGCATTACTGAAGCACAGCGATGTGCAGATGTCCACGTTAGATGGATGTTAACCGTATATTAATGACACGGTCAGCTGTTTAAACAACATCTGAGCCAGAGAAACGGACTAGATTGTGTCCACCCTCATGGAAAGTGGATTCATTATAAGCTGCTTAAGAGGTCAGGATGTTTTTCATATTGAGACATTCATCTGAAAATGTATATGGTTCCCCTCAGACGGTGCCTTGACACATGGATTCATGCTTTACTGCTTCATAAACAGAAAGAAACGATGGGAGAAGTCAGATTCAACAATTAATTAACACAAGAATGACAACTGCATTGTAAATAAAGCGTGTTCCACACACATCATTCATGTTGTGCCAACTCAAATCGATTAAGTTGACAAATTTCAGTAGACTGAGGAAAAGTTGTCCCCAAAATATCTCATCAGCTCATTTTAAGTAACTAGTTTGAATGTCAAATACTGACATTTATTCGTCAGGTAAAATCCAAATCCAACGCCTGATAGACGTTATAGTGGTAGTGTCCACACAACGTCAAGCTCTTACATCATTAGTGTAACACAAGGGTACTGGACAACAGGGTTGAGGATCCACGTGCAGTACTTTATTGAACAGAGAATGGTCAGGCAAATGGTCAACAGATACAAACTGAGGTATATAGACAATCCAGAGAGCGTGGTCAAAAGCAGGCAAGAGATCGGTGCAGGCGGCAAACAGGATTAACAAAACAAAACACTGGTCAAAAACATAAGGCTAGACAAGGAATAATGCTGTGTAATGTAAGGGTACACCAACAAGACTCAGCAATGTGTGTGTGTATGATTGAGAGGTGTATAAATAGTCTGTGTAATTAGTCCTGAACTGCTTAAGCTGTGTGTGTTTGCAATTATGGGGGAACCGGAACAGGTGTGTGTGTGAGATGCATGATTGGATTTGTAGTTCTTTTTGTGGCAGATTTGTAGTTCTCCAGCAATATGTATGGATTAGATCGCTGGTGATTGTGACAATTAGATGTTGATATTTGGTTGTTTTTAGGTTTCTTTGGAACGTGACCAGAATTCAACATCTGTCTGACATTAGACACTAATGTCGGTCTGACGTTGGGTTCTGATGTCAACCCGATTTTCATTTCTACCCAAAATGAAATATCTAACGATGACGGGGTACAACATTAATCTGACGTCTTGTTGTTTCATTGCAAAAAGAAAATTTCACTTTCGTTGTTGAAACACAACGGGAGATGTTTTGAATAATGTCCAAGATGACCAATGTCTAGCTCCAAATGAACCATGTTAATATTGAACAGAATCAAACCTGCCAATGATCAGCGCAAGGCAGACACACTTTTATAACACTAATCTTGTATAGAGTATAATACTAATGCTTTTATTATGTAGAGTTTTTATCTTATTTCTAGTCCAAATATTAAATATTCTTAAATCAAGAAGCATTTCCGAGACGAGCGAAAAATATTGTCTTGTTTTCAGAAATAATGATCCGTAAAAAATCTGTTAAAATAGTATATAAATAATAGAAATAGAATAAATAATCTGCCAATGGAGTGAAGAAAATAATCTTGTTATTCTTAATTACATATTATTTTACTTAATTTACTTTATTTTCTTGTCCAAAATAAATATTTTGGGGCAGCGCAGTAGTGCAGCTGGTAGCACTGTCACCTCACAACAAGAAGGACGCAGGTTTGAGTCCGACTGGGCCAGTTGGTGTTTCTGTGTGTAGTTTTGGACATTCTCCCCGTGTTGGCGTGGGTTTCCTCTGGGTGCTCCGGTTCCCCCCACAGTCCAAACACATGCGCTATAGGGGAATTGTGTAAGGTAATTTGTCCGAAGTGTATTAGTGTGACAGAGAGTGTATAGGTGTTTCCCAGTACTGGCTTGCAGCTGGAAGGGCATCCGCTATGTAAAACATATGCTGGAAAAGTTGGCGGTTCATTCCGCTGTGGTGATTACTGATTAATAAAGGGACTAAAAGAAAATGTGTCACATCCCCGGCTCGTTCCTGCTGCTCCATTTATCATTCTAATACATTCCCTCAGCACCAATCATCACTCCCCATCTCCTGCCACCTCTCATCATGCCCGAGCACATTCACCTGAGTTCTGATCAGACACACCTGCACCTGTCATCAAGTCCCCATATAACCCCAGCGATTCCAGTCAGTCAGTGGCTGCAATCGATGTCAGATGGTTCACTTTACCTCCTCCCTGACTCGCCTTCTTCCAGTGAATGTTTCTCCTGTGGACATTTCTCCCAAGCCTGTGCATGAACAAGCTATCATTAAGGGAAGTGACTTTATGCTCTGTCTGACTGAAGCTCCTTGCTTACATCATAAACATTACATTTGCTCATCTGTAAAGACTATCACTTACCTGCTTCTCCTGTTTATTAATCCACTGCTTGTTTGAATAAATTGAGGAAAAGAGAGAACCTTCCTTGTCCTCATTGTGACCATGACAGGAGGAATAATAAATAAATAAATAAATAAATAAATAAATAAATATATATATATATATATATATATATATATATATATATATATATATATATATTATATATATATATATATATATATATATATATATATATATATATAATTATTATTTTATATATATTATTATTATTTTATATTTATTATTTTGTGTATATATATATATATATATATATATATATATATATATATATATATATATATATATATATATATATATATATATATTATTTATTTATTTTTAATTAACTGACAAAAATTAACTAACAAATTACAGTATTTATTTATTTTTAAGTTGGTTCATAGTGTGTATACTTAGTGCATGACCATAAACACCACACATCCACCAAATTTAAAGAAACAATAAAAGTCCACCCAGTATTTCAAGTGCTGTGGATCAACTTGTATGTGTATACTGTTTCTTTAAAACCCTCCTGTTGTTTTCAAGGGAGCATAACTTCTGTGTTGGGGGTTAAGTTGACCTGCATTCATTTCCATGCAAATGACAATATAAAAAATGCAAAAGAAATCTGGCATGAAGTGCCGGCTGTGAGCAAATTGAATGGAAGTCAATAGGGGTCAGTGAGTTTCACTTTGACCCCAACACAAATTTGTACAGCCTTCCCAAAACTAATCTTTCTGACAGCACTTTGCATGCGCATTCATGATCCTAAATGAGAAACATTCACCAAATTTCAAGAAGAAATAAATAGTTGAGCTAGTGTGTTTTGCTGAAACTAACCCGTGTGAGTTTTAAGAGACGGACGAGTGTAAATGATCAGTTGATTCTGTCTTTTAATCTTCAATGAGCAGAACTGAACAGTAACAGGTTATGTAATCTGGTAATCAGATTCCAAAAAATCAGATGCTTATAATTAAATTACTTAAAGTATTTGTATTGGTGGCACGGTGGCTCAGTGGTTAGCAGGGTTTGCTGGTTCGAGTCCCAGCAGGGACACTTGGCTTTTCTGTGTGGAGTTTGCATGTTCTCCTCGTGTTGGTGTTGGTTTCCTTTGGGTGCTCCGGTTTCCCCCACAGTCCAAACACATGCGCTAATGGGGAATTGATGAACTAAATTGGCCGTAGTGTATGAGTGTGTGTGTGAATGAGTGTGTATGGGTGTTTCCAAGTACTGGATTGCACTGGAAGGGGCATCTGCTGAGTGAAACATATGCTGGAATAGTTACCGGTTCATTTCGCTGTGGTGACTCTTGATAAATAAGGGACCAGGCCGAAGTAAAATTAATGAATTATATTACAGACTACAAATTTTGTCATGTAATTAGTAACTGGGTACAGTTCATCAGTAATCCACCCAGCTCTAACAATAGCCTGGGCTTCCATTCTCAATGCATGAGGATAATTGTCCTCCATGCGTTCACATTGACTTTGTGTAATTTTGCGTTTGCTTTGCGTTTGGTGTGAACCCAGCATTGGAGCAACTGACTGTGGTATTGGTAACCTAGCAACCAACAGTAAACAAGACCAGCATAATGGAGTCACGTTGGTGTAATGTTTGATATGTGACAGATTATCCAGACAAATGCATTTCCATTTCTCACATTATTCACCTCAAAACCACCTCAAGCAAGTGAATAGCAATGGATTAAAAACAAATGCTGAAAACCTGTAACCATTGACCTCCATAGTAGGAAAAAAGACATTAAAGTCAGCGGTTACAGGTTTTCAACCTTAACATGTCTTCTTTTGTGTTAAACAGGAGAAAGAAACTCAAGAGGGCTTTTGGAACAAGTGAAAGGTGAGTAAACAATGACAGATTTATTATTTATTTTTTGGTGAACTATCCCTTTAAGTCCAAATCCACCTCAATTGAGTCTAAAAAGTTTTTTTTTTTGTGATGTAATAAGGACTTTTTACTCAAAATTTGGCATTTACATGATTAATTTATCATGCAATATTTTAAAATGCACATTAACATTAAATGATGGAAACTCAGCTAAAGCAACAGCTTCACAGCAAAATCCTCAGAGTAAAATTTACTCAGTTTAGATAGTATTTGGTCCCTCTCTAAATTGAGTTAAATTTACTCAAGTTAATGAGACAATGAAAAGATTAATTAGGTGATTGAGAACTGACGATGAAGACCTGCTGTAAATAAGCAGAGGTCATTAAGCAACTCCACAAACAGCAGCATTATTTATAACCAACCTGTTTGCCCTTATTTAAAGAGGGACCAAATACTCTCTGAACTGAGTAAATTTTACTCAGAGGATTTTGCTGTGTTTGGAAAATGATTACAGGTGGTGATCTTGCATGATGATCTTCTGAAACTGTGCCGGTCGTGATCCGTAGATAGGCTCTACGCACAGCCAGAGTTTTAAAGCCAATAATAAACTTCTAGTGAAAGTTTAATATGACTATTTTCAATTTCACAAGGTTGTTTTTACAGCATCAATGTTGTGATGTGATTGAAATGCATTCAGTTAAACAGACTTAAGCATTAATTTAGTTGCTCAAGCGTAAAATGAGATGAAAGACTTTGTAACCGCAAGCACGGTCAGTAATGTAGTGCAGAAATTCCAACTCGGGTTTCCTCCGGGTGCTCCGGAAGGAAGTCCAAAGACATTAGTTACAGGTGAATTGGGAATTGTCTGTAGTGTATGAGTGTGCATAGATGTTTCCCAGTGATGTGTTGCAGCTGGAAGGGCATCTGCTGCATTAAACATCTAGATAAGTTGGCGGTTCATTCCGCTGTGGCGACCCTGGATTAATAAAGGGACTAAGCCGAAAAGAAAATGAATGAATGAATACTGGGATAAAATAAACCGTCATATTTTAAAGGCATGGCGGAGGGGAATGGAATTTAATGCAGCGCTTCTTGTCCGATCTGAGACCCACTTCGTATTGTATATCCAACAGGCAGTGAAGATTGCTGAATTTTAAAGAGATCAGATCTTAAACGTGACAATTTTGTAATGGAAAGACAGTTCACCAGAAGTCTGTGCGTATAGCCTATTGGTAGGGCCAGATGGAATCTGCAGACTTGTTTTGCCATTTCTGCAGAGAATTTTGATAAAAATCTGCGGATTTCTGCTGAATTATTTTGGGAGTATCACAACTAAAACCTTAATATGTGAAATAAAATAATATCTTTTTAACTTTTATTGAATGTTTACAATGCAAATCCAATTAGATTCACTTTATTTGGTAAACAAAGCAAGTCTCTCATATAATATCTCTACTACTGTACTTATCCAGAGCGAGCAGAAGGGCTGCCAAAATCACTCTGGACCCCTCACACCCAGCACACTGCCTCTTTGAACTTTTACCTTCTGGTCGACGCTACAGAGCACTGCGCACCAGAACAGCCCGACACAGAAACAGTTTCTTCCCTCAGGCAATCCATCTCATGAACACTTGATGATAATAATTGCGGAACCAACATCACTACTTGCTATACACTTTTATACACATATACACTTATTTAACAACACACTTTATATGCCAATTTGCACATAACAGCTGCACATATAACGTTGTATATAGTAATAAACATGTACATACACTTGTCAATCTGTATATTTGCACTCACTACTTACTTCTATTTTTAAAAAAATATATTTATGATCTGTTTTTTGTCCTGTCTCTGTAATCCTGTTGCACTGTAGAAGCTCTGTCACCAAAACAAATTCCTCGTATGTGTGAACATACCTGGCAATAAAGCTCTTTCTGATTTCTGATTTCTGATTTCTGAAAAGACTGAAAATATGACTGTACACACTGCACTGTACATAAATCAGATCAACATTTTCATATTAGTCAATAATATTACTGTAATTAATTTAAAAACTGAGTAAATATAGATTTACACACATTTACACAAGTAAATAAACCGAATTAATGATGGGCTAAAAATTCTGTGTGCACAGATTTCGTGTGGGCCTAGCTATTGGTACAAAAAAAATCATTCATTATTTCTGTTTTATTTATTATCCGAGTCCGCACAATCTTTTATTTTGAAAAGTCTTTTATTTTGAAAAACGACCTCATTCTCTTGGTTACATCTCGGTCACTTGAGTGCCAAAATTGCGAATGTGTCACATCAAAATGCGAATGGGAAACGGCCCAGAAGGACCTGCAATCGATTTATCTGCAAATCAGATGAATCCAGCATGTCTATGCGAGAAAAAGATCAACTCGTGGAGATCGCAAATGACCGCGGCCAGGGGACGTTCACATATCACGTCTTTTCCATGTGCATTTTTGTCATTTCCAATTGAAGCGCTCTGCTAATTATCTCTGACAAACTCTGAGCACCCAAACACTGCAGTGCTTACCTTTTCCAGAAATAAAACTTGCATTAGAGTTGCAGCAATCTTTTATTAGCTTGTCATCCTCTAAGGAAGCGGATGATCGTCGCCTAGCAATCAATGTAGACTTCCATCATCCTCCAACCCATCAACCCCCGGCCCATAGTAAAATGATCAAGCTTTGACCGGTCCGTGGTGATAAAAAAAGTTGGAGGCCACTACTCTATCTCACCACGCAAACATGTCACACCTCTATTTATTGTCCTTCACTGGACGCCTCTCTGAATGCCTGCTTCTCTTCCTGGAAGTGAAGATTTCACAGTCGCTCTCTTTTATCAGCCCGCATCATGTATTCACGAGGACAGACTCCCACCAAAAAAGCCCTGAATCAGCCTGCAGTGTGTTTGACTTTCCTCTGAACATCTGTATGAGTGTGAATCTGATGGAGTAGGTGTTATCTGTTTGTATGGTGAAGCTCAGCACACACACACACACACACACACACACACACTCTCCTCTGCTCTAATAGGACACGACGGCGCTTCCTCCAGGCTCTTTTCGTTTCTTTTCTTCTCCAGGAAATGGATGAAGCTGATTATTAACCAGGATTCAGGAGAAAGCCTGATGAATTCAGCGTGTGTCCGAATGCATGAAGCAGGCCAAGACGGAGCCGCATATGAAATTATTTATCAAACCCCAACATTTACATGTATGCATTTGGCAGATGCTTTCATTACAACAGAGGAACAAAAGCCATTCGTCACAGAGCCAACAATATCGATGATGCACAATGGCAGGTTTAATAGACAAGCGGATTAGACGACAAGCAAGAGAAAGGGAAAGCTGCAGAAGAGAAACACTCAATAAATACTGTAGACCAAAACAAATATTGGCTTGAGAAACTCTAACCAGGAATTTTGAAGTAGATTCAATCACTATTGTAAGTCTTTACATTTGAACAAGTTCTGTATAAGTAATAACATGTGCTGGATGAGTTGGTGGTTCATTCCACTGTGGCAAACCCTGATTAATAAAGGGACTAAGCCGAAAAGAAAATGAATGAATGAATAATAATAAATAGTTTTGATAACATTTATATTATGTTTGATATATGCTCTGGCTGGTTGTTAGTGTGCTGCTAATCTGTTGCTAAGGTGTTGTCGGTGGTTGCTACAGTGGGCTGTTGCTTTGCAGTTGTTAGGACATTCTGGGTGGTTACCGATATGTTTGCCATGTGATTGATAAGGTGTTGCTATGTGGTAGCCAACATGTTCTGTGTGATTGCTGCAGTGTTGTAGGTAGTTGCTATGCAGTTGCTGTACAGTTCCTAGGGTGTTCTGGGTTGTTGTTATTTAGATTATCACATATAACAGTACAGCTCTCTCTGCATTATAATTCATAATACAGTTTTGACTAGATTTCATTGAAATATCCAATCATAGACAAAATGATTGACTATTAGATTAAATCTTATTGAAGACACATTTGACGGGTTTTCAGCGTCATCATAAAAATCAAGAGTTTTTGTTGTTTGAAAGAAAATAAAAAAAGCTAATCTGAAGAAAGCTAGTTGTCCAGGAAATGTGTATTACCAGCCTGATCTCACGAGGAAACGTAAGTATTTTACGTTTTGTCAGTTTAGTGGCTAATTCGTACGAATTTGTAGGAGTTCAGTTGTACGAAATTGTACGATTTTAAAAAGGAGGCGTGGCACCTAACCCCACCCCTAAACCCAACCATTGGGGGATGAGCAAATCATGCTAAATTGTACGAATTAGATCGTACGAATTCGTAGGAATTAGCCACTAAATCAAAAAGTAAATCAAAAGTTGCTGTGAGATTGTGTTGGGATTACTTCTATTTAGTTTAATTTCATGCATTAAAATAGCCGAAGATTATATCTATATATATATTAGTGGTGGGCCGTTATCAGCGTGCTGCATTAACGGGAGACTCTTAATGCGCGTTAAAAAAATATGGCCGTTAATCTATTCTCAAAGTTGGGTTGGGAGCTGGGTCTATTCTACACAAGCTATGATGACTTTCACCTTGATATTTTAGTGCAGTTATATACCTGACCGGTGAGCCGTCTGACAAACAGGTGCCTTTCTGAATCAAATCAGCAGGATGCCTGACTTTAGCTGCAGGATCGGCAGTTTCACTTTAACTCATGAACATTTCATTCATGCCCCTGTGACAAACTGGGGTATTAGACGCAAATAAGGAGCAAATACTGGCGAGAGTGTTATAGAATTTAATAACACACGACAAATTGAAAGAAAAAAACTTTCGCATTTCGTGATGTGTGTCTGTGGGTCCTTTACTGAGAGCCCTGTGTGTGGATCTTGTTTGTAAATGGCAAAGTCCTACATGAGGGTAATAGTTTGATGGTGGTGTTTACTTCAATAATGCCACTAATATCTGCAAACTCCACATGTCTTAATTCCATTTCTATTCAGTTCAGTGACGACTTTAGTCAGATTAAGGTCATCAAAAATCACTGTTTGGAGTTTATGTAGGCCTACAGTTCAACATTCATGTTTAACTGAATAAACAGTAAACGCAAGCACATCTTATTGAAAATTTTATTTTCATCACCAATTATCACAGTAGAAACGTTTCTCAAGCAGTTTGTGATGCATTTTGGAAATAGGAGGTGAGCCCCTGGTCTAATGCGCCACCTGGCTTGAGAAACCTGTTCTCAAACACTTATATTAAGTCATTATTTGGGAAGCACACATATTCTGAATATCTTCGGCAGAATTCAATGATCTTTTCCCACCTATTATATATATATATATATATATAAGACAAATGACAAAAAAAATTAAACTAATAATACTACACAACTATATACAGTTGAAGTCAGAATTATTCGTCCCCCTTTGAATTTTTTTTTTCTTTTTTTAATATTTCCTAAATGATGTTTAACAGAGCAAGGAAATTTTCACAGTATGTCTGATAATATATTTTCTTCTGGAGAAAGTCTTATTTGTTTTATTTCGGCTAGAATAAAAGCAGTTTTTAGTTTTTTAATGAACCATTTTAAGGTCAATATTATTAGCCCCCTTCAGCAATATTAGTTTTGGATTGTCTCCAGAACAAACCACTGTTATACAATGACTTGCCTAATTACCCTAACCTGGCTAATTAATGTCACTGTAAGCTGTATAGAAGTGTCTTGAAGAATATCTAGTCTAATATTATTTACTGTCATCATGACAAAGAGAAAATAAATCAGTTATTAGAGATGAGTTATTAACACTATTATGTGCAGAAATGTGTTAAACATCTGCTCTCCGTTAAACAGAAATTGGGGAAAAGAATGAACAGGGGGGCTAATAATTCTGGGGGTTTAATAATTATGATTTCAACTATATATATAATACACAAATGATGTCAAAACAAACTTCCCATAGGATAAAAGCCACCGACACCCTGTGATATAAGCGTGACACATATCTTTGTTTGGGCGCAGCATTGATGGACTCTCATTAGCATGTTTTTGGGTTTTAAGCTGGTGTGTATGATATTGTCTCAGCTGGGCTGCGGGGGCCGATCGTCAGCTCGGATGCCACTTCTGATCCCACACACACTGGGAATCCCAGCCTTTGATGTGTTTGGGGAATCTGCACAAGGAGACGCAGGGTTGGATTAAGAGCGGCCCTCATTGCCCATCACTCTTCTGCTGCTTTCCAACCCCGCAAACTCCACTTTGTTTGCTCTGTAAATAGAGTCTCTATGAGGCCAGCTCTTTGTTGGAGGTTCCAGCATGGATCTGGATGGCGTTCGCCAGCTGGGTGGGTATAATCGGGGACACGGAAACACCCCGGGCCATTGCACAGAGACTCTTCAGCTAAACTAACTCCTCTGCTTCATTGCTGTGCTCTCAAAATACTCATGGAAACTTAGATGTAATGTTTATGCATGCTTTTGACAGTAATTAAATCATGACTACTACACTGAAAAAAGTCAAACTGCTGAGTCTTTCATACAAAGCACTTTTTTTTGGGGGGGTTAAGTGAAAAATTATGGTTTCTGATTATTATAACCTGTTTTATTATATTAGATTTAAAGCAAAAAACAAATAAAAATCTCCCTAGATAAAACATAAACGCATTGGAATCTAATTAAATAGGAAAGTCTGTAAAAACGTTGCACAAAAGAGGATTTAGATTTAGATTTAGATCCAAATTTAGGATCTGAAAATGTTCTCAAATGGTTATGCAACAGTTTTAATGCTTTTAGAATGTTCAAAACATCCTGTTTTATTAAGATGATGAATATGGAGTCAATCTAGTGCCATTTATATTTTCTAAATGAAATAAACTTTTGCAAAAAAAAAAAAGTATTGAGAAAAAATAAATAAATAAATGCAAATCTCCAAAAATTTCAAATCGAAAATTTAGTTTTGAGAAATAAAAATTAATTTTGCTAACAAAAAAAGAACTGCATATAAAAACCAAGCAGTGCAATAAAAACTCAAATATTTGCAATTTAAAAATAGACATTTATATTTGCTAAACATTTTTATAGCATTGCATTTACAAAACTCATTTAGAAAAAACTCACACGCTCATTTTGATTTGCTTTTTAGTCAACCGTGAATTTGCGATGCTGTTTTCTCTTTGCACTTTTCTGGGCGTTTCACTTTGTGGCCCTGATTTGACTAGTGGGCGGAGTCAAGGGAACTTGGGCGTTTGTGAAGTGCAAAGGAAAAACAGCATCGCAAATGCTCAAAATGAGTATTGCAGTCGACTGGACATATTTTGTAAAGGCATTACTTTAAAAATTTTTTTGCATATATAGTTTTTTTTTATTGCAAATATTTTATTATTATTATTATTATTTTTTTGCACTGCTTGATTTCTATTTGGAGTTCGTTGTTTTGTTTGCGAATTTAATTTTTATTTCTCAAAACTTAATTTTCCCTTTGCAGTTCTTTATTTATGTTAGCGAAATGAATTTTTATTTCTCAAAACGAAACTTTCTCTTTGCACTTTTTTGGAGATTTGCATTTATTTATTTGTTTTTGCTCAATCCTTTATTTTTATTAGCAAAACTGTCTTTTATTTTGCAAGTATAAACGGCCCTATGACTCCATAGGATGTATTAATGTTATCTTTTTGGTTAAGTTATAATGTAATGACGTTTTTGTAATGTTTTGAGTTTAAGTAAATGTTTTGGCTCTCATTCACTTGCTTTGATTTTTAGTCATACAAAAGAGCTCATTATCCTGCTTGATGTGCAATTTATTTTAATCGGGTAATACATTTACTTTAATATAAATGTATTTTCATAAATACATTGTTTTGTATGAGTTTAAACCACAAATTTTGAATGAATAATTAATTAAATCACATTCCAGCACTGATTTGAACACAGACTGACAGCATTAGATGTAGTTTTGTATCAGAAAATCAATCCAAAATCATTATTATTATTATTATTAATATTATTATTATTATTATTATTATTATTATTGTTAATGCTAATATTATTATTATTATTGTTAATATTATTATTATTATTATTATTCATGTTAATATTATTATTATTATTATTATTATTAATATTATTATTATTATTATTAATAATATAATGATTCTTTTATATTTATAGGTAAATTGTGTGAGCTTATTTCACAATATAACATTTTAAATATCAAAAGATAGATAAAAGTCCACTCATTAACTGACTAAAATAAATCAGTGTAAACAATATTATGATAAACCAAAAATGCATTTTAATACCGTGTGTAAATGTGTAACAAGCGCTGATGACACCTCATATTATATAATTGATCATCTGCAGATGTTAAAAAAATCTCACACTGGAAACGTGGCTGATACTGCAGATCAGAGGCTGGTTTGGGTGGGTGTGGTTATATTGATGGTTAAAGTGCTACTGTTGGCCTATTTTATAGATTTCTAATTTGGTTTTGGACATCCTATGACAGGATTACATACATCAAAGCTCAAAATCCACTCTTCTCTATTCACAATTTCCTCATGATGTGCACTGCAGCGTCAGCTCTTTCTCACAGTGTCTGAGGCTGCTGGTTCAAGGATTTGCTCTCCTTCCAAGATACAACTCTGCTCTGATTGGTCAGATGAGCATACTCTGACTGTACTCTGCTCTAATTGGTCAGATGATAACCCACTGCTATGACACATCAAATGACCATACTCTGGCCTGATTGGTCAGATGATAATACTCTACTATGATTGGTCAGATTACAATACTATACTCTGATTGGTCAGATGAGAATACTCTACTCTGATTGGTCTGATGATCATGCTCTGCTCTGATTGGTCGGATCATCATGCTCTACTATGATTGGTCAGATGACAATACTTTGATTGGTTGGGAGAATTCTCTAGTTTGATTTGTCAGATGATCATGCTCTACTATAATTGGTCAGATGACCATACTGTACTGTAATTAGTCAGCTGACAATACTATGATTCATCAGGTGACAACATTCTGCTCTTATTGGTCAGATGATCATGCTCTACTCTGATTGGTCAGATAACATTACTCTGCTCTAATTAATCAGATAATCATGCTCTGCTATGATTGGCCAGATGACAATTCTCTGCGATTGGTCAGGTGGCAATACTACTATGATTGGTCACATGACAGTACTCTACTATGATTGGTCAGAGGAGAATTCTCTTTGATTTGTCAGATGATCATATTCGGATGTGATTGGTCAGATGACAAATACTCTACTATGATTGGTCAGATGATTGGTCAGATGACAATACTCTACTATGATTGGTCAGATGATTGGCCAGATGACAATACTATGATTGGTCAGATGACAATACTCTACTATGGTTGGTCAGATGACAATACTCTACTATGATTGGTCAGATGACAATACTCTACTATGATTGGTCAGATGACAATACTCTACTCTGATTGGTCAGATGATAATACTCTACTATGATTGGTCAGATGACTATACTATGATTGGTCAGATGACAATACTCTACTATGATTGGTCAGATGATAATACTCTACTATGGTTGGTCAGATGACCATACTATACTATGATTGGTCAGATGACAATACTCTACTCTGATTAGTCAGATGATAATAATCTACTATGATTCGGTCAGATGACCATACTATACTATGATTGGTCAGATGACAATACTCTACTTTGATTGGTCAGATGATAATACTCTACTATGATTGGTCAGATGATAATACTCTACTTTGATTGGTCAGATGATAATACTCTACTATGATTGGTCAGATGACCATACTATACTATGATTGGTCAGATGACAATACTCTACTATGATTGGTCAGGGGAGAATTCTCTACTATTAGTCAGATAAATATACTCTCATGTGATTGGTCAGATGACAATACTCTGCTCTATTTGGTCAGATGATCATGCTCTACTATGATTGGTCAGGTCACAATACTCTACTATGATTGGTCAGATGACAGTGCTCTACTAGGATTGGTCAGGGGAGAATTCTCTACTATGCTTGGTCAGATGATACTGCTCTACTAGGATTGGACAGGGAGGAATTCTCTACTTTGATTGGTCAGATGATCATACTCTGATGTGACTGGTCAGATGTTCATACTCTACTCAGATTGGTCAAATGTTCATACTCAACTATGATTGGTCAGATGACATTACTTTGATTGGTCAAGTGAGAATACTCTACTTTGATTTGTCAGATGATCATACTCTTCTCTGATTTGTCAGATGACCTTTATCCTTTGCTCTGATTGGTCAAATGATCATACTCTACTATGAGAGATCAAGCCTCAGCCAAGTGTGAAAAAGTAACGCAAAAGTAACGTAAAAGTAACGTGACACATTACTTACCATAAAAAGTAACTAACACAAATAGTTACTTTTTTTGGAGAGTAACTCAATAATGCAATATATTACTTTTAAAGGTAACTTTCCCCAACACTATTAAACATTGTCAACTATTATCATTGTTAAATTGCATCAGTGTTCACATAAGACACATAAAATATGGCAACGCATCAGCTTCTAAACAGCACATTTCAGTGTAAACGCAGGATCATTTCTTTCCCATACTGCAGGTCCTGTGGGAATTAGAAATGCATGAGCGGCCAATGAAAACAGCGCTGGACTGGCTCAGGTCTAAGTTCAAGTAAATCATTAGGGGTCAATCATCGCTTTGTGGTCTTTCAAACACTAACAGGTCTCGTGGATCATTACCCTGCTAATTATACACCTGCCATCAAGCTCTTTTCCAGCTCGCTCAATACAATCGGATGCACTGAAACAATCAATCATTTGACAGTGTCTCCGTTACGCCTCTTCATCACCGTAATGTCACTTTTGTCCAGCTATCCTTAACTTCTGTCGCCATTCAGTGTGTGAGACCAGATTGCTAAAATTGATGTGAGTCAACTACACAAAAAAAAAAAAAGATTCAGTGGATTTACTATGTTCTTTCTAAGGTAACTGGTTGCAAACTATTTATATGGGTTGAACTTAAACAAATTAAGCTGAACATTGCTAAATTTGATTTGTTTACATTCAGCCCATATAAATTGCTTGCAACCAGTTACCTTAGAAAAAATGTAGTAAATGCAATGGATGTTGTTTTATTAATTATTTATTTTACATTACTTTCGTTACTTTAAAAAGTAGTATGTTATAGTTAAGATGGCACGGTGGCTCAGTGGTTAGCACTGTTGTTTTACAGCAAGACGGTTGCTGGTTTAAGCCCCGGCTGGGCCAGTGGTCATTTCTGTGTGGAGTTTGCATGTTCTCCCCGTGTTGGCGGGGGCTTCCTCCGGGTGCCCCCACAGTCCAAACCAACCCAGGCTCATTCTGAGAACGTAGTCACGGGGACGTTTCTGGAGACCGCGAAATATGTAGCCGGGGGTACGTACGGCTGCATTTAATTTTCTTAAGCGAACGCTGTGGGGCGGTGTGAAGCCATTCCTTTCGGCCCTTGCTGGCCGGCCAGCCGGCTGCTCGCCTCTGTGTGGAGGGCTTTCCCGCTGCAACCAGTTTGTCCGGTTAGCTCTTCGTGTACTCTGGCGGACTCGAGGCGCAGAGAGGGGCTGACCACGACGACGACGACCGGGTTCGAGTCCGGGGAAGAGCGGTTCCAGAAATCAGGTAAGAAAACAAAAACAAAATCCAAAAAATTAAGAGAACAAGTTCATCACAGGTTGAGAATGTGGTCAAAATCCGAAAACGTGGTAAAAATCAGACGAGGGCTTTTCTTTTTCTGGACGGCTTCTGTGAATCATCGTTGGTTGGGTTTAGGGACGGAGGAGGGTGGGTCAGCCGATTGCCCGGTCGCACGGTCAATCATCCTGTCATCCAGGCGGAAGGTCATTCGACAGCGACCTCTAGTGGGTTTACGCGAGAACGGCGCGGGGAAAAAGCGCGCACAGCGGCCTCTCACGGATTTGCGAAAACAAAAACTGCAAAAATATGTACCTCCCGGGACGTATTCCGCGGTCTCCAGAAACGTCCCCAGGACTACGTTCTCAGAATGAGCCTGGGTTGGTCCAAACACATGCAAACTAAATTGGCCGTAGTGTATGAGTGTTTCGTAACATCTAACTTTCACAAGGTGGGTCATTAGCCCAACGTTCAACCCACAACCTGAGGAACCAGGACATACACACAGACGGACAACTTAGCTTGCCCAGTTCACCTATAGAGCATGTCTTTGCACTTGAGCGGGAAACCAGAGCACCTGGAGAATTTCACTCCAACACGAGGAGAACTCCACACGGAAATGCAAACTGACCCAGCTGGGACTCGAACCAGAGATCTTCTTGCTGTGAGGTGACAGCGCTACCCACTGCGCCACCGTGCCGCCCCAATTCTGACTTCTAATATCATAAATTACTGCTCTCTGGTGATTTGTAGAGCTTAGTTTCAATCGTTTGTTTATTTTAATTATTTATTTATTTAATAAAATGAATAAATGTAATGTAAAATGTAAAAAGGACCGCATTATGTCGCATACGAGAGCTCTCGTCAGTACTCTCCAGTTCCTGAGCTAGTCATTTTGACTGCTGATCTGAGTTGTCCATATGACTCCTAAAGGTTACTCAGGTTAAATGGTATTTGATTAAAATCAGGAGATTTCCCACTCTCTCTTTTTTCCCAGGGTTGCTTTGGCCTGCTGGGAATATATAGAGAGAGAGTGAGAGAGAGGGAAATCGCCTCCATCACATGTGCTTCTGTTGTCAGTAAACCGTGTGTGTGTGTGTGTGTGTGTGTGTGTGTGTGTGTGTGTTCTCTGGGCTGTCCGAAAGGGAAAAAAGTAAATAAAAAAGCTTGCCACTGTTTATCAAGCCACAGCAAATCCAATTAGCCCGTGGCCTGCCTCCCAACCCTATTAACCTGCTCAGCTGTGAGAGCACTCAGAGCCGCTGCCAATATCTCATTTCTCCAGCGCCGATAAGATCAGCTGCAGATATTCAATGGGTTTCACTTTAACTCCATCACACACCGAGCAGAAGCGCTGATGTCCACACGCCACCAAACATGCCGGCTTTTTGTCTTTCGCACATCCGTTTACTTGCATGCACAACAAACGGGGGAGGCTGGATTGACCCTATTCCTCTCATATGAGCCTATGGAGTCCGTTTGGCTCAAGACTTCCGGTTTTATTCGCTTCCATTAAGATGGCGACACAGTGTGGTTAGCACGATAGCCTCACAGCAAGAAGGTCGCTGGTTTGACTCCCGGCTGTATCAGTTGGCGTTTCCATGAGGAGTTTGCATGTTCTCCCCGTGTTGGTGTGGGTTTCCTCTTTCCCCCACAGTCCAAACACATGCGCTATACGTCTATATATAAGCATGCGTGTGTGTGTGAATGAGTGTGTATGAGTGTTTCCCAGTGGAAGGGCATCTGCCGCATAAAACATATGCATGATTAGTTGGCGGTTCATTCTGCAGTGGCTACCCTGGATTAATAAAGGGACTAAGCTGAAAATAAAATAAAGGAATGACTGAACTCGTGTATTATTACTTCATTTTACTCTAAACGTCTTATTAATCCATAACTTGCATTACTTCTAATGCAGACTGGTGGTTAAGAGAACAATCCATAATCATTCTTGACTTAATCATGCTTTTAAAAACTAATACAATGTGCTGCATGATGCACAGAGAGAGAGAGAGAGAGAGAGAGAGAGAGAGAGAGAGAGAGAGAGAGAGAGAGAGAGAGAGAGAGAGAGAGAGAGAGAGAGAGAAAGAGAGCAGCTCGTCTCCTCCAGACGGAGATCAGGCTCAGGCCGCGTCTGACAGGAGAGAAACTGATTTTTCTTATCACGGCCGGCCCACAAAGGAGCAGGCCAGACCCGCGTGATTAGCATTCCTTGGTGGAGATGTGTCTATCACACACACACACACACACGCGCACACACAGATCTGTCACACACACAGACAGATTGAGCCTTTCACTCGGGCCGGCCGCTGACTGACACATGGCCCGGCCAGGAGGACAACATTGTTATTTGAGTTCAGAAATCAATTTGTATCAAATGTACACTGTAATTTATTTGTTGGCTTTGAAGGAAACCTGGCTAAGATAAATGGGAATGGACTGTTTTCTTCTTCTCCTCTCGCCCGTGGCCGAGCTGATAAAGTTCTTGTGAAACCCATGATAGTTCCAGTCAGAGGCAAAGTGACAAAACATGTTTAAAGTTGCGCGGTGATCTCTAAATCTCAAAAAGAACACCTTGTTGGACATGATAGAACATTTCTACCTTTTCCCTCCCCGCTGTCACCGCGCCGCTGACATGAAGCTTTAGTGTTTATTTTTTTCGCGCTGACATTTTCTTTATCGGCCTCATCTGGCGGGGAGAGATGTTTGTAGCATTTTTTATTATATATATATATATATATAAATATATATTTTGGGCTCCATCCCCGGTGAGCTCAGAGATCAAGATGTTCTTTCAGGATTAAAAAGATTCATTTCAGCCTCTCATGTTTCCAGCCTCTGAAACAATATTCATCGCTTTTCCAGATCACGCCGTGCATGTGTGTTTCTGCAGGGATTTCTTTGTGTTCGTGTGCATCATTTAATCTCACCGCTTACAGCTGTTAAAGGCACAATTTGTATGATATTTCATTAAAATAATCAAACACGGCACTGAAAAAAACATGTTTTATTTATTTAGAGTTTTTCTCTTGTTTCTCTAGTCCACACATATAAAAACTCTTGATCCAAGAAGCATTTTCTGGACAGGAAAAAAATTCTTGTTTTAAGAAATAATATGCTAAAATGAAACAAGTTTTTCCTTCAACCATGCTAAATAATCCAGCCTGATCTCACGAGAAAACGTAAGTATTTTACGTTTTGTCAGTTTAGTGGCTAATTCGTACGAATTCGTACAAGTTCAGTCGTACGAAATTGTACGATTTTAAAAAGGAGGCGTGGCACCTAACCCCACCCCTAAACCCAACCGTCATTGGAGGATGAGCAAATCGTACTAAATTGTACGAATTAGATCGTACGAATTCACACGAATTAGCCACTAAATCAAAAAGTTACGAATTGCCGTGAGATTGTATTGAATAATCTGCTAATGGTGGAAGAGAAATAATCTTGTTTTGCTTTTTGACACAAGATTCTTTTTCTCATCCCATTTGCTGATTTATTTGCTTGTTTGAAGAAAAAATAATATAATTTTGTCTCATTATTTCTTAGGAATCAAAATTGTGGAGTATAATAAGAAGTAAAAACACAGACAATTTTAGACGACCCAGCTCACATATGAATACGTACCCCTATATACATTTCTGGAGAACACCAAATACATCCCAGGAGCTACGTTTAAAAAAAAAAAAAAATTTATTTATTTATTTATTTATTTAGTATTTTTATTTATTTTTGTGGTTTTTGTTTTCATGAATCCATCAGAGGCCGCTGTGCATGTTTTTTCAGACTTCAAATTTCTCTCGTGAGTGCCATTCACACCTGCTGTTCTCCTGTAAATCCACCAGAGGCCGCTGTCGACTGATTGACTTACTGAGTGACTGACTGACCGATCCCCCCATTTCTGCAACCATTCTTCGTCATCGCGGTCAACTCCTTTCTGCGTCTCAAGTCCAAAGATGTACGCCGCGAGCCGCTGGGCAAACTGATAACAGCAGAAGAGTCGTCCACATGGAGGTAAGCTGTCAGATGGTAACATGAAAAGCAATGTCACACCGCCCTGAAGTATTCGTTTTAAAGACAAAATGCAGCCACATGTACATATAGCACCATAATTCGCTAAAAATGTATACGAAGGTACATTTTCAGAAAGAGCCTATGTTGATTTTAGATATATAAATATAGCTATTGACATTAAAAGCAAATATGAAGAACTAGCAATAGACAATATAAAAATATATATTAAATAAAAAATATTAATATGTAAACTAAAATTCCAAGTACTGGGTTGGAGCTGGAATATATATATATATATATATATATATTAGGAAATGCTGTGAACAATGTATTGCTTTATTAAAATGACATGGAAAATATTGTTAAAAGAATTAAAAACTCTCAGAAATAAAGTCACTGGGGTGGTACCTTTTTAAATAGTATATTTTTGTACCGTACAGGTGGATATTAGTACCTTTAGGGTTCACTGTTGTACCTTTAAGATTACCTTTTGTACCTTTAAGTTACTGTGAGGTATACATTTGTACTATTTAGGTATTAATATATATCTTTTTAAGGACCTGATAGAAATAAAAATGTACTTTTTGAAAAGATACCATCCCAGTGACAGACTTTGTACCTTTATTTCTAAGAGTGTATGTGATTTTTATTTTTAACTAATCCTAAAAAACACACATATTAAATAGATGCATAGTGTGCTAATCCAGTTATGCAATGATGTATGTTTTTAACAGCAAAGATGAAAGTATTGCTTTGGTTTTAATATCACAATAAAGCACAATTACTCTGTATGTAAACGTCCTGTATTTATGCAAATGTGCTGGACATAAATGTTCTCTGTTCTCTTTCATTTGTTCAATCACAAACATCTGCGGAGCAAAGCCGAGACTACTGCAGTATAATCTAATAAACCAATAATGGAAAATACACACGCATGAAAACAACACACTGTGTTTGATGCTGACAGAAAACTGAACAAAATAAAAACCTAATCTCTTATTAGAAATATCTATAATAAAACATTCAGTTTAGTTTGACCAGTATGAAAAAATAAACACTACAGTATTTCAGAGCAAATTTACTACAGAGCATAATGTTAATGCTGTGATTGTGAATCTTATATAGTGAATTGCACACTGTAATGTGGTGATTTGCTGCAGGGATTCAACTACACTTGTTATAGCAACTGCTAAATAAACAAATTACTACATGAAATACTATAGTAAACAGTCTCCAGCTATATTATACTTTATGCGTATATGTATATGTGTTGCTTTTACAGTGTTTTGTGTGTCTACAGTGAGTAAATATATGTGTATTGAGGATCATTTTAGCCCTTAGAACCTTTAAAGGCATGTTTGGTGTATTTAATATTTCAGTTTTAAGGAAATCCTATTAAAAACATCATATTAAACGCTAGTAAACATAGTAAACGTATTTATAAATATGTACTAAAGTGCATTACACTCTAGTATATTACAGTATTTATAGTTGCAGTATTTAGTCATCCTCCTGCAGCATGCAGTATATTGATAGTAAATACTGTAGTACTTTACAAGTTACGTAAGTAAACTAGTAGACTGTGTCAGAGTAATGTGTTTACCATAGTATTTAGTGTGTTATAGTGTGTACACACAACGTATATTAATTCATTCATTATCCTTCAGCTTAGTCCCTTTACTCATCAGGGGTCGCCACAGCGGAATCAACCGGCAACTATTCCAGCATATGTTTTACGCAGTGGATGCCCTTCCAGGTGCAACCCAGCACTGGGAAACACCCAAACACACTCATTCACACACATACACTATGCCCAGTTTAGTTTGTTCAATTCACCTATACCACGGTGACACCTATAGAAATGGTGGCTCGGTCATGATCGCCTCACAGCAAGAAGGTTGCTGGTTCGAGTCTCGGCTGGTCAGTTGGCGTTTCTACGAGAAGTTTGCATGTTCCTCCCGTGTTGGCGTGGGTTTCCTCCGGGTGCTCCGGTTTCCCCCACAGTCCAAACACATGCTCTATAGGGGAATTGATTAACTAAATGGGCTGTAGTGTATGCGTGTGTGTGTGTGTGTCTGTGTGAATGAGTGTGTATGGGTGTTTCCCAGTACTGGGTTGCAGCTGGAAGGGTAACCACTGTGTAAAACAAATAATTGGCGGTTCATTCCGCTGTGGTGACCCCAGCAAGCCGAAGGAAAATGAATGACTGAAAATTTACTATAGTAATCGATGTAGATGTTGGTGTTTATTTTGCTATTGTAGTTATTGTAATAATAAGTGTAGTAGCCTTGCCACAACAAATTACCCCGTCATCTCAAATTTACTGTAGTATTCAGTATACATTTTACTTTTTAGAAAATACTGAGTTGTACTATAGTATGTCAGCTCTCTTTCTAGCCTCGCTCTGTTTCCGCAGAGCCTGGGAAAAAAAAGCAGGTGGTTATCTAAAACACATCAAATATATGCTGAGCCTCTGGCTTGACACTGGACGCTTTCTTACTTCATTTCTTCACGGGGGCCGAAAGCGCGCTGTCCTGAATTGGAGTCCAAACGCAGATATGCAAATGCCCTCAAAAGGAAGGCCGATTGAAAAAGGATGTCTGTGAGGCTCTAAGCGGCGTACTCTAAAGCTAAACAAGATTAGCGAAATTGAATCATTTCAAAAGCTGTGGGCAGAATGTAAACTTGTTAGCGTTCTAATCCTTAGGCCAGGTGAGCAGTTTAACGTCTATCTACACGCCGACGAGAGCCAAGCGCTGTAGACGAATGTATTGGAATTAAATAACAGCCAGGTTCATGTTCATCAGAGAAAACCAAGCGTTCATTTGTGACATGTTATTCGCATGAGTCAAACTCCAGCGGTTCAGCTTCATTCTGATTAAAAACAATTCAAGACTACACATCTTTCCTGCTGCCACTGACCTAAAACTAGCATGTTTGACATGTTACTTCTTAAAATATGAAGATATTTTTGGCTATGAAAACCAAGCCCTGTTTTCATGTGTAACCTTTTTGTACCAGCCAGACTCCGGCGGTTCATCCTGTTCAACATTTTTCACTTTCTGCAGACCAGATGTTGAGCGGAGACCTCACGTTCCCCTTCACGAATGTTTTCTGGAAAACAGCGGACATCAGAATGATCATTTATTATGAAAGTTTATGCGTTTTGCCTTGTGTCTACATGGCCTTTGTGAACTGTTCACTATTGCGGGACTGGGAACGGTAGGATGTGCTCTCTTCACTTCCTGTTGTTTATATTGCGTCACTCCAGTGCCATGAGTCCCTGCGCTGTTTGTTTGCACTGCACGTTTACTTCCCTACTACTCTTTATTAATTCTGAATTCATTTTTGGAAGTTTATTTGTCCCCTTATTAAGTTACAATGCAAAAAAAAAGTCGATCACAACATCCGTTCCAGTCCATCAGTGACCCAAATTCTGATCCAACTAATTTACAATTAATCCAGTGTCCTTTGTAAAACTTTTTGGTCACACTGTATTTTGATGGTCCGCTGGCTGAATTTAAGTTACATTGCATCTACATGCCAACTAATTCTCATTATAAGTAGACTGTTAGGTTGGGGTTGGGGTTAGGGTTGGGGTTAGGGTTAGTGTAAGTTGACAAGTACTTGCAAAGTATCTTATCGTCAGTTAAATGTCTGTTGAATGTCTGTATTCAGAAGATATTAAGCAGACAGTCTACTAATACTCAAATGGACCATCAAAATAAAGTGTTACGACCATTTGAACTGGTTTAACTAAATGAATCAGCTTGTTTACGAATTGGAAAACTCTAAGATGTTATGTTTTTATTGTTCCTTGTTAAATATTATACTTTAGAATGTAGTGAAGAAACAGTGAAGGTTTGTCGCATAAAGAATTGCGTTATCTGACCTCTCATTCTGACCACAGTTACTCTTCAGCTACTCAGATGCATAAAACCCCATATTGTGGTCCAACTCCTCAGGAAAACATCAGCTGGTCTGAGATCAATAAAGGCAGGCCTGATAAGAGCGGCTGCAGAGCTGGTCAAGAGGGCAGTGACTGGCAGGACGGTGAACAGATCTTTTGTGTCAGCAGTAGATCTCTGGCTCTGAATATCCAAAAGCTTGTCAGGTTTCGTCCCGCAGACTCTGTGACTGCCGTCCCCACCGCCGGTCGATGAATACCGATGTTTGGGCTGAGTTTGTGCTGAAGGTTCATGGGTGACAGTATACGTTCAGTCAAAACACATCCTGAAAAAAGCACCACAAATCAATCAAAATGTTCCATACAATTCATAACGTGTGAATATGATTCGACAAAGCTTGTGAAGCCTGCTTTCATAGAGTATTTGAAATGAAATAATGTACACTCTGAAAATAGTGGGCTATTTTAACCCATGTTGGGCGAAATTTGGTCATAAAAAAATGATAATAATGACCCAACAGGTGGTTTTGTTCATGTAGTCCAAACCCAGAATTGGGTTGAAATAACCCACCATTTTTTATAATGTACTTAAGTGCATAGAGATAAATATCATTCTTATAAAATGTTTTATAACACTTAATTGCATGCTATTTTCAATGTAGTATAAATGTATTTTAGTTGAAATTAATCTGTATAACCAGAACTTTTGACCCAGCATTAGGACTTTATTTATTCATTTTACTTTGGGTTAGTCCCTTATTTATCAGGCGTCGCCACAGCGGAATGAACTGCCAACTATTCTAGAATATGTTTTAACACAGCAGATGTCCTTCCAGCTGCATCCCAATACTGCGAAACACCCATACACACTCATTCACACACACACGTACACTACGGCCAATTTAGTTCACCCAATTTACCTATAGCATGTGTCTTTGGACTGCGGGGGAAACCGGAGCACCCTGAGGAAATCCACGCCAACACTGGGAGAACACAGAAACGCCAACTGGCCCAGCCGGGACTCGAACCAGTGACCTTCTTACTGTGAGGTGACAGTGCTAACCACTCAGCCACTGTGCCGCCAAAAGGACTTCAGTAATCTCAAATTAATATCAATTTTATTATGACAATTTTCAATGAATGATGACTTATATTGCACTCTGTTCCTCACATAGTGTGGTTTATTTATAAACTAATTTCGAGAGGATCACGTGCTTATGATCAACACGGCTGGCTCCTCATTAGCTCCGTAATGTGACCCATTAGATGATTACGGAGGCATTATAAATAACCAGAGTTTTTCCCTCCAGTTATCTTCGTCTTGAAGCTTCCCCTTCTTTCCACCCCTACTTCCTCCCCCTTTTTTCCAAGAGGGCGACATGGTGGCCCAGTGGCTAGCACTGTTGCCTCACAGCAAGAACACCGCTGGTCCAACCTCCTATCGGGCTGGTTGGTGTGTCTGTGCGGAGTTTACATGTTCTCCCCGTGTTCGCGTGGGTTTTCCCCGGGTCCCCCGGTTTCCTCCCACCGTCCAAAAACATATACCATAGCAATAGATTAAACCAAGTTATCACCGAAAACAACCCTAGTTTACACTTCTCACGCGGCGACAAGCAGGGGAGTTCTCGAGACCTACCTGAGCTCAAACTCCCCTCTCGCCCTTCTAACAGGAGGGAGCCCCGGGCTCGAGGATATTACGAGCTCAGGGCTGTCTCCCGGGACAGCATGCCAAATACGCTTTATTGATTATCAGTTAAGTGTGAACTCTTGAAAATCTATCATAGTTCTTCATAAGACTTAAAATACAGCACATGCATCCCTCTGACGTATTCACGATTATTTCCCGAATTTTCTTCATGCTGTTGTTTGACAGAGAGTAGCATAAAGACTCTTCAGTCTCTACAGCTTTTGAATGCAATGAGTCTGCATAAATATTGGAGGAGTGATCTTTTCTCCTCACGCAGGGAAATGAAGCGTGCCAGCACAAGAGCGCTCTTCTCCAAACTTATTTTGACTGTGGTTTCCTAAATCTCAGACGTCTGTTCACCTTGAAGTTCACTTCTTAAGTTTTCCACTGTTTTCATTTGGATTTATTTTCTTTGTTTAAAGTGCAGTGAGCTGAATAAGGAGATTGTCTGCAGTGATTTACTGTGATTGTGTGGTAAATGTGCTCCATCTGGCTTTTGCGCTACTGTTTATAGCCGTATAATCCATACGCACTAAAGGTGGACTATAGCATTTGATCAGCTGGGAAACTCTTTCAATATGACCTTTTGTACTTTCTATTCATAGCGGGATGAGATCTGTGGCATATTAACAGCGCAGCGATCCCTTTCCTGCTCGGATCTCGAATGTCTTTGTGGGAAATAAATATTGAGCTACTCGGCTCGGTCTGCAACACGTGCCGAAAATCTCTGGACGTGCTCACACTCCAACTTATTATCTTCATCAACACCATGCACGCACGAATTATCAGAACTGTTTTGTACGATTTTTAATCCAAGTTTTATATCAACTTTGCATGTTTTAATCTCATCAGCGTAGCTTAATCCTGTACTCGCACACTTGCATATGTTGAATGTCGTAAATCAGCAGGACTTGTGGTAGAGCAGCCATAAATCTTTCAGTATAGAGACCTAAACAGCATCTGTGACCTGACAACAGGGGAACATGATCACAAAATCCAATCGGCATGTAATGCGCCGCTGACCGGTCCTGTGTGAGTTTGTCTTCACTGAGAGCGCTCTTAAACACTGCATTAACTCTTCAACCTGAGTCCTGGGATTTATTTGGGCCTTAATGTACTTGTGAAACACCTTACCAGCAAATCCAGAGACACCGTTTTACTGCTTGGACTGATGTATATATTTAGGGGTGGGCTGAAATCGGAAATGTTGCTCAAGAGCAGAGGTGGAGCTATACGAGGCAGCAGGGGGACACTCATCCAATCAAATCCTGCAGAGAAAAAAAAATCCTGCATAGTAAATATGTAAAGTATACCCTGCAGAAAAATAACAATACTGGTCTCCAGCATAGGATGTTATTTGGATGCTGGAACTAGTATGTGATGCTGGTTTGCTGGTCTCGGGTTACAATAAGGGATGCTGGTTCTCTGGTTTGCTGGTCCCAATATGGGATGTTGGTTTGATAGTCCCAAAATGGCATGCTGGTCCCAAAATAGGTTGTTAGTTTTCTGGTCTCTAATATGGGACGTTGGTTTGGTGGTTCCAGCATGGTATGTTGGGTTGTTGGTCCCAAAATTTGATGTTGGTTTGCTGGTCCAAAATAGGTTGTTGGTTTTGTGGTGCATTCTGGGATGTTGGGTTGTTTGTTCCCAAAAATGGGATGTTGGGTTGCTGGTCCCAAATTTTAATGTGAGTTTGCTGGTCTCTAATATGGGATGTTGGTTTGGTGGTTCCAGCATGGTATGTTGGGTTGTTGGTTTGGTGTTCACAATAAGGGATGCTGGTTCTCTGTTTGCTGGTCCCAATACGGGATGTTGGTTTGATAGTCCCAAAATGGGATGTTGGGTTGTTGGTCCCAAAAAATGGGATGTTGGGTTGCTGGTTTGCTGCTCACAATAAGTGATGCTGGTTCTCTGGTTTGCTGGTCCCAGTATGGGATGTTGGTTTGGTGGTTCCAGCATGGTAAGTTGGGTTGTTGGTTTGCTGGTCACAATTAGGGATGCTGGTTTTCTGGTTTGCTGGTCCCAATATGGGATGCTGGTTTGCTGGTCCCAAAATTGGTTGTTGGTTTTGTGGTCCATTCGAGATGTTGGGTTGTTGGTCCCAAAAAATGGGATCTTGGGTTGCTGGTTTGCTGCTCACAATAAGGGATGCTGGTTCTCTGGTTTGCTGGTCCCAATATGGGATGTTGGTTTGATAGTCCCAAAATGGCATGCTGGTTTGCTGGTCCCAAAATAGGTTGTTGGTTTTCTGGTCTCTAATATGGGACGTTGTTTTGGTGGTTCCAGCATGGTATGTTGGGTTGTTTGTCCCAAAAAAGGGATGTTGGGTTGCTGGTCCCAAAATTTGATGTTGGTTTGCTGGTCCCAAAATAGGTTGTTGGTTTTGTGGTGCATTCTGGGATGTTGGGTTGTTGGTCCCAAAAAATGGGATGTTGGGTTGCTGGTCCCAAAATTTAATGTGAGTTTGCTGGTCTCTAATATGGGATGTTGGTTTGGTGGTTCCAGCATGGTATGTTGGGTTGCTGGTTTGCTGCTCACAATAAGGGATGCTGGTTTTCTGGTCCCAGTATGGGATATTGGTTTAATAGTCCCAAAATGGCATGCTGGTTTGCTGGTCCCAAAATAGGTTGTTGGTTTTCTGGTTCGTTCAGCATGATATGTTTGTTTGCTGGTCTGCTGGTCTCAATATGATGGTTGGTTTGCTGGTCCCAAATGGGTTGTTGGTTTGCTGGTTTGCTTGTTCCAAAATGGGATGTTTGTTTGCTGGTTCCAATATGGGATAATTTAGGTTGCTGGTCTCAATATGGGATTTTGGTTTGCTGGTCTCAATATAGGATGTTGGTT